>NC_142501.1:19513072-19814501 GCF_057876585.1 Rhinolophus sinicus
ATCCAGGGTTGTAACTATAGATCTTAACAGTCAGATTTTTAAGGACTGAGTGGCTGTCATTGACTGGTTCAGAGGAAAAATTCCTATAAGCGTAGCTTATTTTATACAATTGAGATATTATTATTTTTTCTTTTTTTAAATCGAAAGATGTTTGACCTATAGCATTGTGTAAATTTACATGTTGATTTGATACAATTATATATTATAACATGATTTCCTTCGTTGCAATAATTAGCACGTCCATCATGTCATGGAATTATTATTTCTTTTTAGTGGTTAAAATAATTAGGACCTAGTCTCTTAGCAAGTTTGGTGTTTATAATGCAGTTTTGTTGTCTATATTCACTACGCATATTCTGTGCATTAACTCTCTAGGGCTTATTTATTATACTACTTGCTGCAAGTTTGTACCATTCACATCTTTCCTATTTCCCCACCTCGTGACCTGTGGTAACCACCGTTTTATTCTCTGTTTTTACAAATTTGGCTTGTTTTAGATTGTACACATAAGTGCCATCAGGCAGTATTTGTCTTTCTCTGTCTAACTTATCTCATGAGAAAGAAGGACATTCTGTCATTTGTGACAACATGGATGGACCTCGAGGACATTATGTTAAGGAGAGGTATTTTTGAAAGGCTGCTCTAACTATTCTTCTAGGACATCATCTCACCCATTACCTTTATAATTACACAAGCCCTGGTCTTTCACTTGTGACTGCTCATCAACACTTCAGCTTCTTTGTCAAGTAGTTAATGCTCTAATAACTGTCACTAAATACACCAAGAAACCTGATATAAAAGGAATCCTGTAGTGAACAGTTTTGTGATTATTTTTAAATAACTTAATACTGAGCTGAGTATAAAGCGTTATATTCTGTTTATAAGTCACTTTTCTTGACCATTTCCTACTAAAGTGATTGTTTACCTTTCCTTTAAAATCTTAAGCTAAGATGGAATTTTAGGGCTATATCAGGCTTAGGCTGGACAAAAAGATCTAAAAGTACAATGTTATAGCTAAAGAAAAACAGTGGGGTTTGCGTAAATATGGAAGCAAATAATTCTATACTTAAGAATTTTTTAAGTTGAAAATTTACCACTTATCCCCCCCCATGTCAATATCATGTTATTCAGGGGTAGGGGGTCAACCTAATGATGTATCCAGCTAACTGAGAACCAAACCAAGATATTTTTGTATTTTACTGGTCCATGTCACCTAATTGTTTATGAAATATTCTATTAGAAAAGACCCTCGCTTTACGTTCTCTCTCTGAGTTTGAAAGGGATAGGGGAGGAGGGGAGAAAGAAAATCTGGATATTCTTTAAGGACTATACTTTTGCAGGCTGTGGTGATGATAAGCAAGCCCTGTATATCATACTATTAAATTGTCCCCAGGGACCCCAATGTGGAATTTTCACAGTGCTACATGGCGTGATTTGCCTAATATAATACTTTGTTATTTTTTTCCTTTTCTACCAAACCCAAAAGCTCATCTTTCTTATCTATTCTGACAAAATCATGTGCTAGAATTGTTCTTTAAGAGAGGCAAGAGCTCTGTCATGACATTTCCATTTTTATAGAAAAAGGCAAATCATGAATTTCCGGTTCTCTCCCATATTTCTCTTGAAGGTTTATTCAAGGTCATACTAAAGTTTTTTTGTTTGTTTTGTTTTAGAAAAAAATTACATTCCCTTTGATCAAAATGTTTTTTTAAGAAAAGTAAAATATTAAACTCATACATTGAACTTTTCTGATATATATTTATAAAAAAAACTGTCACTGACATAAAACAAAATGACATGTCACCACATTTTTAAAAAATCATAGTTTACTGTTCCTTCCTTCCTCCTTGGCCATTTTAAACATGTATATTTATAGGGTTGATGAAATAGATACTTTATATATATTTATCCTATCAACTCTACATACTTAAGGAGATTTATAGGGTCATTTTCCTAAGCGTAATTGACTGAAATCACTCTCAAAATGTGTCCTTAACATCCCTGTAACTCCATGTTCTCCTGTATAAACTGAGTAAATTTGAGCAACACATGAGTCTGATATTTTCTGAGAGAAAAGAGGCAATTCTGCAGATTTAGAAAAAGTTTTCCCCTCCAGCATGTCCCAGTTTCTAAAGACAGAGAAATAGAGACACTGGTTGAGAGGCCCTCCTATGGGGGAAGATTCTTCATCCCAAAATAAACTCTTCCTGCTCAAGTTAGAGCCTCTGGCTTAAAGTCTCAGAGTCCTGGAACCAGAACAATACAAACATGGGATAAGCGGAATGAGACAGGAGCATTTGTACGTGATGTGATCATTGCTTGGTTAGTGCAGGCTCAGTGACATGCTGGGAATGCATTGCAGTCAGAGGGCATTTTAGTCAACATAAAGGAAGACTAGGTGCCATCTACTGGTGAAGAAACTGAAAAGAAGTCACGACTTTTCCATTTTTCCAACAAAACTTAGTGTATTTTCAGACAATGAGGTCGCAGGAGCTGGTTGGGGGATACACAAATCATTATCCTGTGGTCATGATAAGCTGGAAAGGCTGTCTAACCCATTCCCCAGCCTGACTGGCAAACTTAGATTTCCACTTCTAAAATTTGTAAAACTCTATGCACAAGATGGTAAAGATTATGTAAAAGGATGTTTAGCGTTGCATTGTTTGCAATTACTAAGAAAATGAGGCAAGTTCCAGTAAGGGGAGTCTGATTAAATACACACACACACACACACACACACACACACACACACACACACAAGGTCTGACAATTAAGTTTGCAAACTTGCGGCAATGATATTGCTAACCTTTTTTTGATGTCAAAGAGATTATTCCTTATGAATTTGTAACAACTGGACAAACAGTTAACCAAATTTACTATTTGGAAGTGCTGAAAAGGCTGCATGAAAAAGTTAGACGACCTGAACTTTTCGCCAACAATTAATGGCTCTTGCATCATGACAATGCACCAGCTCACACAGCACTGTCTGTGAGGGAGTTTTTAGCCGGTAAACAAATAACTGCATTGGAACACCTTCCCTACTCACTTGCTCTGGCCCCCGATGACTTCTTTCTTTATCCAAAGATAAAGGAAATATTGAAAGGAAGACATTTTGATGACATTCAGGACATCAAGGGTAATACGACGACAGCTCTGATGGCCATTCCAGAAAAAGAGTTCCAAAATTGCTTTGAAGGGTGGACTAGGCACTGGTGTCGGTGCATAGCTTCCCAAGGGGAGTACTTCAAATGTGACCGTAGTTATATTCAGCAATGAGGTATGTAGCACTTTTTCTAGGATGAGTTTGCTAACTTAATTGTCCAACCTTCATATTTACTATACAATGAAATTGCACATACAAAGAAGCTAACTGCCATCAAAAAGAAAGTAGACTTATGCATATTGACGTGGAACAATATGGTTGAGATATGTCAGAGGATAAAAGCAGGTTGCAGAACCGTCTTATAATGTGATTTTGTTTTGTAAATAATAAGAATAATACGGAAGGTTATTCATTCAAGTAGTTAACAGTTTTCATTCTTTTATACCACGTACCACTTATACCCAGGATAAAAGGAAGCCAACACAAATAAATTTTAAAGGAAAATAAAAAAAATTGCAAACTTGGTTATGTAATATTTTATTATTTAAATTTTATATATTTTTAAAATAAAAAAATGGTTTATACCCTTTTTAAAAACTTTGGTTTATATATACACTTCCTTTCCTAGAAATTTATTCTACAAAAAAAAACAACACTTGCCTGAAAATACCAAAGATTGTGTATAGATACAGAAAAGATAAGGAAAAGCTATAAAAATAGAGGGAAAATAATCCCACATTATATACAAAAGAAAAAATAAAGCACCTGAAATTCCATTACCCAAGTGTTCAATGTTATTTCCTTCCTTTTTCTGTCAGTTTAAAATATACGTCTATACACATATATTTTATGTGCTGTTTTTCCATGTCACATGACTGTAACTCTAGAAACTGCCCAGTTTTGGGGGTGGCTCATTAGCTCAGTTGGTTAGAGTGTGGTGCTGATAACACCAAGGTTGCCGGTTCGATCCCCACATGGGCCACTGTGAGCTGTGCCCTCCTTAGAAAAAAATAAGTAAACTTAAAAAAAAAAAAAGAAAGAAAGAAACTGCCCAGTTTTAAAGAAAGTCTTTTTCATTTCCTATGCTACATCTTGAGGTAATTTAAAACAAAATGTTGGCAGTTTTACCTTCTCATCTCTTTGTTAACCTAATTTAAATATTGTTTTCATACTGTCACCATGGATAAAACTCCAGCATCTCTCAAAACAGAAACCAAGGAAACGATCAGATTTCTTTAATGCTCAACTCAGCACAATAACTTGGCTGATGGGATAAATACATGCTGAGCAGTGGCACACATGGCCTTCTGAGTAAAGGGCCGGGTGATATGATCACCATTCTTGCAAAATCTCACAAATTAAGAAAATAAGATCCTTTGGTGAAATAAAACCGACAGGGAAGATTGACTTAATCTGATTCAAATCTAAGTGAAGAACAGTGTAAGCCACTAGGAAAACTTATCTATTAATAGAAGACAAGTCCTTGATTAAGTCCAGCTTATGTACTTTTCTCTTTAACTGACAGGGAGACTTCTAGAGGATTCAGAAAAGCAAAAGAAGGGGTGTATGCAACTCTGAGTGTTGACGGAAAATTTTATTCAAGTGCTTGATGTGCCTAAGAAAGGAGGAAAGAACGATTGGGATGACAATGATGACAGGTCAAAGGCTTGAGGGTTTAGCTACGTGAGGCCCTACTGTATTACACTCAGAGTTATTTTGGGATAGTCACAAGAGTACTTGAACCCTGAACAAAGAACCTCTCCTTGCCTTATCCTATTGCAGATGGGAGTAAAGTGTTTCAAGTGCCCAGAATTTGAAGCAACTGTGAAACACCAACCAAAAAAAAAGGCTAGTGAGTGGGTTTCTTTTCCATTCTTTTGATCTGTCTTTCTCGAACCCCTTCCCCCACCCCCCAGCATTCGCAAACTTGTTTCGTCCTGTTTTCCCATAGTATTTATAATAGCTTGCTTAGGGCACCATTTGATAGGACTGATGAAGCCTGGTGGGCATCTGATACTACTGATGACAGGTACTGTATGAAACTGCATAACCCTAGTTACACTTGGTCATAGCAGTGCTCTGGGCGCTGGTGGGAGTTGTATTTAGAAAGGAACAATAGCAATACCAAGCATACGTGCCCAAAGTTAGTCTGCAGATGGGCAATTCAGAACTATTCAAGCCTTTCTTATGACAGATATAGGAAAGTGAGTTTTAAGTAACAATGCAGAGAAAAGCACTTTAAAAAAAGCATGAACAAGCTATACTGTGGTTAGTTGGATAATATTAACTTCCCTCCAAGTTCAACATTACTCAGTATCTCCTCTGGAAAACATCTCTCTGACAAGTTAAGACATCCTTCCCAAGCCCTGTCTTAGATTAGTGCCTTCCTTTCATTGGCCTCAACTTGACTACAGTCCCAAATGAATAAGGATCTTTCATTTCAGCAATAGACTTCCAGGGCAATTATAAATATAGGCTCAAACTGCCTTAGTCATAAGGTTAGGTTTTAATTTCTGATATGCAAAGTGCTAATGGTTCCAGTGAATACTGGCTAAATCTGCAGTGCTCTCTTTGCTTGTAATAACCATATTATGATTGTATTATCCAACCTAATAACAACTAAGTCAAATGAAAATTTCTACCACTCTTTTGCTTTCTTTCCTCATCCCATTCAGATTTAATCATAGTGCTCACGTTCTATTTCATCAAAAGGTTTAATATAGGAAGAAAACCATTCTCAACTCTCCATCACAAGATGGCTAATCTAATATTACTGGTTACTCTTTACTAAGTAACAATAATCCAATATGATAGATAGTATTATTATCCTCATTTTACAGATGAAGAAACCCAGGAAGAAAAGTTTCAGTATTTTGCCCAAGGTTACACGGCTAGTAAGTGGTAGAGATGAGCTAAGACTCTAGATTGTCAGGCTCTAAGTTCATATTTGGAGCCTGTAGAAAATATAAGTCAACTAACACCCTCTGTTTCTCATTTTATCTCCCCCACTCAGCAGTAACCTTGTTCATATGTTTTGAGTACAATCCAGTAATGTGTTTGTTTCTGATTTGACTCTTCAATAATTCACTTTCACACATGGCATTTAAACATTTAGGGTGGCCAGATGGCTCAGTTGGTTAGAATGCGAGCTCTGAATGACAGGGTTGCTGGTTCGAGTCCCACATGGGCTAGTGAGCTGCACCCTCCACAACTAGATTGAAGACAATGAACTGCCACTGAGCTTCCGGAGGGGCAGCCGGATGGCTCAGTTGGTTAGAGTGTGAGCTCTCAACAACAAGGTTGCCGGTTCAATTCCTGCATAAGATGGTGGCTGTGCCCCCTTCAACTAAAAATTGAAAATGGCAACTGGACTTGGAGCTGAGCTAGACTGAAGGACAATGACTTGGAGCTGATGGGCCCTGGAGAAACACACTGTTCCCCAATATTCCCCAATAAAATTTATTAAAAAATAAATGAAAAATGAAGTATAAAAAACAAACAAACAAAAAACATTTAAACAGAACATCTTCAAAGACATCAGGTTATTTTATACCATGAATAAAATTAATTTATCAACTGTACAAATTCTGCCCCACTATTAACATATAATAGCCATATCAATAGAGTATAAAAGATATTTTAAGTTACAACCGGGTGGTGGGGTTACCCCTTCCTCCACTCTATCCTGGCAAACCCACGTGTGATTACTCCTTTCACGTGTCTTTCCACTCCTTAGCTCTCCTCTTACATTTCACTCTGACACATTCTTTTCTGCAGGTTGCCAAACGTCCTTGTGATGGGACAGAAAAATAACAACAACAAAAGTCATGTAAGAGTATCCACAGCTTTCCTTTCCTCTCTGTCCTGCCAAAGAGAATTCTCCCTCTTCCCAAAGCTCTAAAGAGGAAGGATTCTCGCTTGATGGAAGCAAAACTAGGTCAATTCAAAGATGAGGAAACTGTGGTCAAAGAGGTTGTTTTCCCCAAAGTTCATGTTACTATTCAGTGATAGTGCCAAGATTCTGAATCTAAATATTGCAGGAATTATGTCTTATTAATGCTTGTATCCCCACAGCATGGTGCTAAGCAAATACTAGGTGCTTGGTCAAAATTTGTTTTATGAATGAAGTGGTTAGGAGAAAAAGAGAGAAGGAAAGAAAGGAAAACGATATCAAGTGGCATATATTACTATGTTTGAGTTCACGGAAGGTAGAGAAGAAATTAGGTGAAATTACAGCATTGTCATAGTTCTTCTTGTGCCTCTTGTAATGAGAACTCTTTGGGTGACATCTGAACATGACCTAGGCTTATATTTAATTCTGTTTTAGAGTTGGTTGTGTAATAGTGAGGTGCTGAATTGAATTGTACTTCAATGTCACCGAATACGCAATTCTCTCTCTCTGTTTTCTTTCACTGTGCATTTTGCCAACCAACAGGATGCCTATGATTTAGTAGTGACTGCAGGATGAAAGAGAAACAAAAATGGGTAGGGATGATAGTCTCGTCGGGGATGTCATGTTGTAGAACCAAGTAGTTACGGTACAGGACGGTAGGTGCTCTGGTGGAGAAAAGTACCTGGTGCTATGCATGGTGGACCTTGATTCCATCTTCTACGGAAAGAAGAGAAGAGAATGGTCAGGGAAATTTTTCCAGAGGAACCTTGGGGGTGTGTTAAGGCCATTCCCAACAGAGAATGCAACCGGGACAAGAGCATGGAGGTGGTCACATCGTGCCGTGTTCAGAAATTGGCAGGAGGGCTGGTGGGGCTGATGCAAGGGTGTATGGTAGGGCTCTGCCCAGTGCCACGAATGGAGACCAACACGGAGTCTGAGCCAGATGCTGAGGGGCCTTGTCTGCTCTGCTAAGGAACCTGGACTTCCTCTTTTTATTACTCACCGGGCTTATATAGTTTTCCCACTTCCTGCATAAGTGGACAGTATCCTTGCTCTCCAGTCTCCATCTAAGCGAACCTGCTCCACATGCCTCTGTCTGTCTGGACCTCGGTCCTTCTGGCAGGACATTCTAGAAGTCTCTGTATTTTGGTAAGACTGTAACTGTCAGCCACAAGCTCGGTGAGCAGCCTGGGGACTCTGGGGATATTCTGGGGTGTGTGTGTGTGTGTGTGTGTGTGTGTGTGTGTGTGTGTGTGTGTGAGAGAGAGAGAGAGAATGGGAAAGGAACTAATAAACATTTGTCCTGAGCATGCCACAAAACATTATTTTTATTGTCAAAGAATAGACCCTTAAGCAGTTTTGTTTCTTGGATTTATGTTTCATATTGTACATGTATTAATATTGAAGTTATATAATAAACCAACTTTAAAGTAAAAGATCAATAAAATTAATGAGGCAAATAATTATATGTTAAAATACCAACTACTGGCATTTACAAACCATTTTGACCTTTTGATTTTAATAACTGTGTAAATAAGTTTTACTTAATTAATATAAAGCACGCATCTTGTTCTGTTTTTTCACTTAGCAGTATCTCATATAGAGTTCTCCATCCATCTATTCACTCACTCATTCATTTTATTATGAAGCAGTAGTAGTAAACAAAACATAATGATCTGTATATCTCATCTAACCCTCAGAGCAAATCTGTGTCAGATACTGTTGTTATCCCAATTTCCAGTTGAGGAAATGAAAGCTCAAGGACATTAAGTGACATGCTTCAAATCATACAACCAGCAAGTAAAAGAGCCAGAACTCAAACACAGACCCCACAGGTACCTAGTTTGGTGTTGATTATTCTATTGCAGTGTACTTAGTATGTTATAATTTGCTTAATGTACTAAGTACATTGCAATAGTGTTTGGCTATGTGGGTTTTCTATAGCACTGCTGAAGAAAAATTTGTATGACTTTTTTTAAGAGAAGAGGGGGTCATGGAGAGAGGAGAGGTATCTATTTCTTCTACATATGTTCCCAAAGTGAGTATCATTCATTTTGGGACCCTTGTTTATGCTGTCTGATCCTTTTCACAATGATTCCATTGATTTTTCAAGACCCCCAATTTTCTATTAACCTATGTGCTTCTCTACAATCTTGCCAGCACTGAGGTTTATTTTATTTTGATACCTCAAAAGAAATATGTGCTTTTTGCCATAAGCCAAACAATACAATGAACAAGCATTCTCCCCTGCAGTACCCCCTCCACTACAAATCTCACCATGCTCCCCCAACCTCAAGGTAACTAATGGTAACAGTTCAAGTATGTCCTTCATACCTTTCTCTAACTCATATAAGTATATCTGTACAGGTGTAATATTTTCACTCTCCTTTTTTTTACTTGAATGGATTAAACTATACCCATGACAGTGCAACTCGTTATTTCTTTCACTATACCATGAATATTACTCAAAGTCAACACATACAGCACTAATTCATTATTTTTACTAGTATGGATATACCACAAATTTTCCATTTTTTTCTTATTAGTGGAATTAATGTTTTTGCCCAAATAATTCCACAATAAACATCCTTGTATAACTATCCTTATATTCTGGTGCTTTTATTTATTCAGGAAAGGCTCCAGAAAAAACAAAAGGATATGTATATTTTTAATTTTAATGTATAATGCTACACTTATTTGCCCCAAAATTGCAGTAACTCACATTTCTCACAGCAATGTATGGCAATGTCTATTCCCCATCTCCTGTCAACACTGAATATCACTGCTCTTTTTAATATTTCCCCAAATATTTTTTCCCCAAAATAATATTTCACTGTTTTAATATGCGTTTCCCTGATTACCAGTGAAGTGAAATATCTTTTCATATATTTATTTTGTTTATTAGCCCTTTATGGAATTTTCTCTTCTATAAATCCATTTTTATTTATAAATACTTTATTATGTGTTGCTCTATTTGCAAACGCATGCATGAGAAACAGCAATCTTTATAAACTGGTAAATGTAGAAGTGCTTATTTCAGGTGGAGAGAAGAATTCTATAGAGGGATTGATTGTGAGGTGTGTATTATTTTAAATTTTTTGTTAATCTAATTACTACACACACACACACACACACACACACACACACACACACACACACACCCTGAGTTGTTCCTACCTTATCTTCTTTATTTTTACTCTCTACTCTGCTTTTCTCTTCCTCTGCAGCAGACCCTCTTGGTGCCCTACCCATGTTCCCTGAGCATTAACCATTCCAGTACATGCCTGCAAGAGTCATCTCCACTAACGGGCTTTTTCTCAGTCAGGCTGGGAATCACTGGGAATTACAGGAGAAGTACCTTAGCTTCCCCCCTCTGGGGAAGGGAGATGATTTTGAGATGATTTTGAGATGTCTTTCATATGGTCATCCAGAGTTCCCCACAGGATTGTCTCAGGTGCTCAGTAACACACCTTCATTGGCCTCCTCCCCCTCCCTGTCTCTTTCCCCACTTTTTCTTTTTCTTTTTAAGATTTTATTGGGGAAGGGGAACAGGACTTTATTGGGGAACAGTGTGTACTTCCAGGACTTTTCCAAGTCAGGTTGTTCTTTCAATCTTAGTTGTGGAGGGCGAAGCTCAGCTCCATGTCCAGTTGCCGTTGCTAGTTGCAGGGGGTGCAGCCCACCATCCCTTGTGGGAGTCGAGGAATTGAACTGGCAACCTTGTGGTTGAGAGCCCACGCTCCAACCAACTGAGCCATCTGGCCACCCGGGAGCTGAGCGGCAGCTCATTGACTTCATTCTAGTTGTGGAGGGCGCAGCTCGGTGGCCCATGTGGGAATGAACTGGCAGCCCAGAGCTCGCACTTTAACCAACTAAGCCACCGGTCCGCCCCCTCCCCACTTCTTTATTGGTGCTTCCTCTGGAAAGATCTGGAAAGACTTTTACCTAGGCACTTTGTGGACTGCTGGATACACTTTGGTGAATAAGACACGCAAGTTTCCTCTCCATGCAAGCTCAGTCTTATGATTTTCCATTTCTTTGCTTCTGAATTTGTTGAAGAGCATCAGTAAATGCCGTTTGCTGAAAACGAATGCTTTAGAGCCCAACATCATTCATAAGGAGGTCTGACATTCACACAGTGTTGGAATGAACTCAGAGGAGCAGAAAACGTGGAATCCGTTGCTTTCTCCATTCTTTATTAAGAATCTGACATGAACTTCTCTAAGGTGACACATGTTTCTATAATGTATCCCAACTGTTTACATTTCCTACACCAGCCCTACTCCATCCTCATCTCCCAGTTAGGAACCCAACCCAACTGAGACATAAATTCTAAGTCACAGGAGATCTCCAAGCAGAATGCTGATCTTTATACCATGTCCTGTTTAATGGATTGTCAGGCCTCCCCTTGACACACACACACACACACACACACATACACACGCACGCACGCACGCACACACGCACACTATCTCAATGAAGAGACAGAGTAAAAGTTCAGGAAACTCCTCTTGATATGTGAGTTGCTATGGTGATGGGAGAGCACTGGAATTGAGAGGTGCCTACAGAAGTTGTTGTATCTGAGGCTTAAATAATTTTCATGAACAGTTTCCTCTCTAAGTCAGGCTTGAACAAGAGCATCACTGGGTTCCCTTGGCTTGTGGCAGGTGATTGGATTACCATGGGGAACACAGACACAGTACCTGCCTGCCAGGAGGTGATGGTAGAATGAGGCTCCTTTATTAGCAAGTAGACACATTTGTAGAATAAATAGTATGAAGAAAAAAACAGGCTGTAAGAAGAATTATATTTATTTACTGGGGATACCAAAAAAAAAAAAAAAGAATCCACATGACTTGTATTCATCTTTTGTTATTGGTATATATTGAGTATTACAATTTTAATAGTTTTTTCCTTTCTTAAAATGTGTATACATTTTTTTTTAGCATCCTCTGTATTTACATCTTATAGTTGTGATAACATGAAAGGGAAAAACAGAGAGCACCTACTTTGGTTTGGGGGACAGAGGCTTTCTGAGTAAATATTAGTTAAACTGAGGTCAGAAGGAGCAAGAGTCAGGAGCCATGCCCGACAGTGGAAATGGAGAAGAGGGTTCCAGGCAGAGCAAAAGCATTGCCAAGGTCGTGGTGTGCAAGAGAATGTGTTACATCCTGGGAGGGTGGGGTCATCCTGGGGTGGGGGGAGATAGGGCTGGAGTTGGAGGTGGTGCCTGATGGCTTCACACCATGTGTAGTCACGTGTCTGTCCCTAAAAGGTCATTATCTCACTCCTAGGAGAACAGTCTCTTCAACTTGGCATCTCTGTACCTCAACATTCCTCTCTGAAATATGTATGCCCCTAGATTGAGAACTGAGTTACCTGTTTGGGAAAAGATGCGCTTGCTTTTGGGTAGAGATAATTAATTCCAGAAAGGAATAAGAAACTATGTGTTTCAGGAACCCCACTAAACCTTTGGGAATGTATCCCTATGCTGACACATGAAGCCAATTGTCAGAGTCACCAAAGTAGATTTTCTGTGCCCCTGGAAACACTTCCTTCCCTTGGCTCCCATGACCCACACCTCTCCTGGTTCCCCTCCTATGTTCATATTTTCTCCTCTTTCTCCTTTTCAAGCTCACTACTGTCCACTGGGCTGTGGAATGGTGGAGTCCTTCCAAAATCAGCAACATTTTCCCTAGGGAACACCTACTTATCATTCTAATCTCATCCTCAGCATAATTTCTTTGGTGAAGTCTCTCCCGGTCTCCTTCACTAATGAAACCCCCTTGTTTGTTTGTTTGTTTGTTTGTTTGTTTAATGACACATCAGTGGCATCCTTTAAAAAGTTTATTGCAATGGCACTCAGTTAGCTGCAGCTAATTTCACTGACAAAGGAACTGGTATAAACTGGTTCTAGAATTTTACTTAGCTAACACTGCAGACTTCTTCTTTTTTTATTATTATAAATTTTATTGGGGAATATTGGGGAACAGTGTGTTTCTCCAGAGCCCATCAGCTCCAAGTCATTGTCCTTCAATCAAGTTGTGGAGGGCACAGCTCAGCTCCAAGTCCAGTAGCTGTTTTCAGTCATTAGTTGCAGGGGGCGCAGCCCACCACCCCATGTGGTACTTGAACCAGCAACCTTGTAGAGAGCTTGCACTCTAACCAACTGAACCATCTGGCTGCCCTTCCAGAAGCTCAGTGGCAGCTTGTTGTTTTCAGTCTTGTTGTGGAGGGTGCAGCTCATTGGCCCATATGGGAATCAAACTGGCATCTCTGTTGCTCAGAGCTCGCACTCTTAACCAACTGAGCCATCCGACTGCCCCAGAAACCCCCTTGTTATGGGCCAAATGTTTGTGTCCTCCCCCTCAAATTCATATCCTGAAGTCCTAAACTCAATGTGATGGTATTTGGAGATGGTGCCTTTGGGAGATAACTAAGTTTAGATGAGGTCCTGAGGGTGGAGACCCCATGATGGGATTAGCGTCCTTAGAAGAAGAGGAAGAGAGACCAGTACTCTGTCTCTGCCCCATGAGGACAGAGAAGGAGACTCTCTGTGAGCCAGGCCAAGAGCTCTCTCCAGAACCTGACCATGCTGGCAACCTGAGCTTGGCCTTCCAGCCTCCAGAACTGTGAGGAAATAAATCTCTGTTGTTTAAACCACCCAGTCTCTGGTATTTTATTGTGGCAGCCTGAGCGGACTGAGACACCTCCTCTTACCTTCATAGCATCATGCTCCTGTCCTTCAACAGTCCTTACAGAGTCATAATTTTAGATTAATTCCTGTAATTAAATAATTGTTTCCCAGGAATTCAGCTTCATGAGCACAAAGCGTCTTGTCTCCTAAGGCTTATCATGAGGATTAGCTTCATGGGGCAGTCACACAAGGTCCCACGTTCAGAAGGGCCCCACGCTTGTTTCAATGCTCTGCTGTCGCCATCTTGAAATTCTTCATAATTTTTGAACCAGGGACCCTGCATTGACCTTTTCCACTGGCCCCACAAACTATGTAGCCAGTCCTGCTTATCATTACATCCCAGCTCTTAGCAGAGTCTGGCACATATTAAATCCTCAATAAAAATAGTTGAATGAGTGAATGAATGAATAAATGAATGACTGAATATAAAGTACCTAGAGCTAAGAATTGTGGCTGGGTCTGTCTTGATCCCAAAGCCCATGCATTTCCCCCCTTTCCATATACCACAATTTACACTCAGATACAGGGCTGAGTTTGACTAAATCTGCCCAGGATCTTCCTCTCACATTCATTGCTCCAAATTACTTTCTCCTGGGGTATCTCTGGGGTAGTGTTGCAGTGGCAGCATTCTCTGGCATAAACATCCCTCTGAGTCATAGACCATTGCCATTGCCAGCAGTCTGGACAGCTGCAGCTGTCAGGCGTCTGTGAGTTACTTTGAGATGGCATGAAAAGGATCTCCCGATTGGTTAAATCTACTTTTGTCCTGCCCCCAGATCTGTAGGATTGGCATTTCAAAAGAATACTTTTATATACATATGAGAATACAACGCCAGCTGCTGAAAGGAATGGACCTCCTCAAATTCAGTTGAGATAATCCCTTACTTCAAAATTAATTTGAATTTTATCAAAAGCCCTTGACCCTGCTCTAGTCATAGTTAATTTACAGGAGTAACACGGAGGGACTACACTTGGAGTCAGGAACCTGGGGCAGTCATGGAGAAGTGATTCAGGTAAAAGGAATCTGTGAATTGGCTTGCCTTCCTAAAGCCACAAAGTCTGTCTCTACAGTTAAGCATGTAGCAAGACAGATTTGCAAAATTCTACCCTGAAGCCGCCACGAGACATAAAAAGCTGGGGCCGCTTTTGGTGCAGTGCCCACTGGGCAAATATTTGGCTCTTTTAGCATTCCA
Source organism: Rhinolophus sinicus (assembly GCF_057876585.1). Lineage (NCBI taxonomy): Eukaryota > Metazoa > Chordata > Mammalia > Chiroptera > Rhinolophidae > Rhinolophus > Rhinolophus sinicus. The sequence goes on from NC_142501.1 coordinate 19,527,958, forward strand.
GAAATGAGCTCTGTGCCCACAAACCATCTTCAAATGGCAAGCCAGGGAGGGATTCAGGCTCAAAGAGAATTAGCTGGTGTGCTTTCAGTCATGTATAAATCACACCCGGGGCAAGGGGTGAGGAGCAGGAGTTGCTATGCAATGGCTTAGCGCTAGGAAGAGCATGGCCCAATTCTTTAAATAAAAAGCTGAGCAGGGCCTGTTTCATGAGATTGTGCTTTGCCACATAAACCATGTCAATTACCCTGTCAACGGTCATGCCACCTTTAGTTTGTCCTCTTGGTATAATGATGCAAGGGTAGAGAGTAAATCCCGTCTACTTTGAGCTCCTTATAAGGGTGGAGAGTATTATCTTTTGGATCTATAGGTTTCAATGGCAAGTGGTTAGAATCTCAAGAAGTCGGTCTGCTTGGTGACTCTGTGCACCCTAGAGAAGTCTCAAGGGCTGAGTTTCAGGTCCACATGAGTCTCTGGTGGGGACAGAAAGGACATTGTAACACCTTCCTCCATCGTGGACAGATCAAGAACTCTCAAATATCGATTCACTCTGATATCGTTACAAGAGAACACTGGGCCAGGAACGTGTCCTACCAGCCACTCAGTTGTCATATAATACTAATATTGATTATAATAACAAAGTAATTGATTGCCCTTTTTGAGTGATTACAATATACAAACTATTCTACGTATATAGACACTTTACTTATTTGTTGACTTATTTACTCCCCACAACAACCCTCTGAGGTGGGTGCTATTGTTACTCTCCTTTGACTGATGAGGAAACTGAGGCACAGAACATTATGTACGGTCACTCTACCTAGAGGAAGGTTATCCTAGTGACATTTTGAGGACCTGTGTTGCAGGATTTTGCAAAGATGACTTGAAAAATATTTTTTAATGAACTCAAAATGCTAAAAGCTTAATGGGTGAGGGTGTAAAGAAAAAGAGGAAATCAATATGTGGTTTTAAAAGGGCACATTTTGCAAAAGAGTCAGCTGGAAGCATAGGGCCACTTTAGGAAATCATGCTCAAGTAAGTTAATTAGACTTTTCACTTTATCGATACCCTTGGTAGAAATTCTTTTCCATATTAGGGTACAGGTCAACCTAAACATGTGTCAAATGTCAACTTAAGCCTCTTACAAAATGTCTAGACCAAAGTAACATCTAACATTGTCTCTTTTGGAGTCTCACACTGAAGCAATAGCTGCAACTTTTCCTTTTAAGCCATGAAGTCACTTTCTTCAAACTCATATTCTGAGTTTGATCAACTCGGGCTACTTGAAAATCATTTACTGTTACATAGAACTAGTATGTCTTTTCCCTCTGCAATGAGATACAAACCAAGCTGCCAGAATAATTAAGAGACAATTTAAGGTATGCAGCAGTGATTAAAGGAGCTTCAAATTCCCATGTCAAAGGAAAAAACGAGACGGAGAACGGAAATGGTTGAGGCATCTCCAGTCAATGCACTATGTGGATTCAGGAAACACCAAAGTCAAAAATGAAATAACAGCCAATGGCCACGGTCACTTTAAATTACATGAAGTTAGTTCAATTCTTGGTAACTAAGTCGTACCTGGGAAATGAGGAGCAGTTATTCTTCTTGCTGATCTTGCAACCCAAAGATGATCATCACATGAAACTTCTTCTGGGAGCTAGTACCGTGGAAAACTTACAAGTTAATATGGGTTATAAACAGCTTTGCTCGAACTGGGCTGAAGGAACTGGCACCTTTTATTAAATGTAACCCGGAAGTAGTAACCTCCTACCGTGGGGGCCAATGTGCAGCAGCACTTGAGAAGGGGGGAGGGGTAATGCCGCCTTCTCCCATGGACCCCACAGTGGAAATCCTTGGACGTTTTGTTTTGTTTTGCTTAGCATCCATTCCTCTTTCTTCTGGCACCGCAATTATTTATTGGGGAACCACTAACCCTCATTCCCTCTGATTGTCTACCTGTCCCTTTCCCCCAACTTCAGAGGTAAGAGTATGATAAAAAAAACTGGCCAATCAATCCATTCTATCCCCTGGCCATTGGTTCAGGGATGGTCACATGATCCAAACTAGCCCGTGAGACCTAAACCTATGACTTTTGTAGAAATTATTGGGACAGGGGCTCTCTTTCTTTTCTTCCCCCACCCCAGCTTTTTTTGAAATATAATTGACAAGTAAAAATTATACATATTTGGGGTATACAACTTGATGTTTTGGTATCTGTAATACATTGAGAAATAGTTGCCACGATCAAGCTAATTAACATATTCATCACCTCACATAATTACCATTTTCTTTCTTTCTTTCTTTTTTTTTTTTTTTTGTGGTGAGAACATTTAAGATATACACCCAGAAGTGGGATTTCATAAGATAGTTCTATTTTTAAAATTTTGAGGAACCTCCATACTGTTTTCCATAGTGGTTGTACCAATTTACATTCCCACTAACAGTGCACAAGTGTTACTTTCTCCACATCCTCGCCAACACTTGTTATTTCTTATCTTTCTGATAATGGCCATTCTAACAGGTGTCAGGTGATATCTCATTGTGGTTTTGATTTGGATTTCCCTGATGGTTAGTGATGTTGGGCATCTTTTCATGTACCTGTTGATCATTTGTGCGTTTTCTCTTGAGAAATGTTTGTCCAGGTCCTTTGCCTATTTTTAAATAGGGTTATTTGGTTTGTTGCTATTGAGTTGTCTCTTTGTACTAGAGTTGCTAACCTGGTAGAACACAATCCTGGAGTTGCTAGGAACATCCAAGCCCCCCCCCCACCATGGGGAAAATCTGCCTGAGAATGAAGCCAGCACAGGGCTTAGAGAAAGAGAAAGGCAAAGTCCTAATGATGTCATTTTGAGATCCTGTATCTACTTGTGCCTAAAACAAAACTACCTTCATTTACTTCTTTTCTCAAATATCCCTTTGTCTCTTACTCAACAAGGGCCTTATCCTGATCATCCTATTTAATAATTTGACCTGACCCCCACCCAGAACCCTCAACCTCCCTTACCACAACCTCCTTTCTCTTGTTTCCATATACTTGTCATTTTAAAAATATGATTACCATTTGTCATCTATTTCTGCCTGCTCAGATTTAAGCTCCATCCAAGGTAAGGATCTTGAGCTGTTTTGTTCACTAATGTATCCCAAGGGCCTAAAACAGGGCCTGGCAAAAAGTAGGTTCTTGATAATTATTATTGAATGAATAAGTAGATAGATAGATGGATTTTCTAATTACATGAGCAAAAAAATTTCACATGGTGGAAGGACAAGGGAGTTCTCTGAGGTCTTTTTCATAAGGGTGCTAACCTCTTCGTGAGGGCCCCTCCCTCATGACCTAGTCACCTCCCACAGGCCCCACCTCTTCATATCACCACATTGGGAACTAGTCTTCAACATATGAGTCTGAGGGGGACACAAACATTCAGTCGATAGCAGTATCAATCACCAGACAAGTTGGTCTGATAATTTTTAAATACCTTCTTGTGAGGCCAGACCTACATTTATTTCTTTTTCCTCTGATACTCAATAGAAGTGTTGGAGGACACATTTGAGGAAATCTTCCAAAAATATGTCAAAAAAAAAAAGAGATGAAAAATAGGAGAGAAAAAAATAACACCTTAATAACAAGAATTGTAGAAAGAAGAAACAGAGAAAATGAAGGGGAGAAAAGCCTCTAAGAAATTATTCAAGAGCATTTTACAAACGGAAGTACTTGAGCTTCCAGATTGAAAACATCCACCAAGCACCTTGGGGAATGTATGTCTCTAATCCCAGACCTCAACATCCATTGCTTCTATCTTCTCTTAGATATCTTTGAGGCATCTCAAATCCTACAAGTCGAAAATTGGACTCAGTTTTTTCTCCTCAAATCTTGTTCTCTCTATGGTCCGTATCTTGAAGAAGGTATAACTATTCATCCAGTTATACAGCCTAAAATTCTAGGAGTTATTTTTGACCTCCCCCTCTCCCTTTCGATATTCAATCCACCTTCAAGTCCAGTTGTTTTGCCTTCTATCATTTAAATTCATCTACTTGTTTTCACATTTAATATCACCTCTTGCCTAGAAGATAGCAATAGAATTCTCGTCTACCTGCATCCTGTCTTAACCTCCTCTAACCTTTTTTTTTGTTTTCTCACATTGTATCTACCATGTTTCCCCCAAAAGAAGATTTAGCCGGACAATCAGCTCTAATGTGTCTTTTTGGAGCAAAAATTAATATAAGATCTGGTATTATGTTACATTATATTATATTATATATTTCATAAGGGTGCTATTATATTATAATATAATATTAAAGACCTGGTATTATAATAAAATAAGACCAGGTCTTATATTCGTTTTTGCTCCAAAAGATGCATTAGAGCTGACTGTCTGACTAGGTCTTATTTTAGGGGAAACAGGGTAGTTATCTTTTCAAAAGGAAAATCTGATCATGTCTTCCCTCTTTGCCTCCTACTTAAAACTGAGACTAATCAGTCTAACTTAAAATATGCAAGAACTTTCTTTTCTGGAACAGGTGGTCTCTTCAGGGGTTCACCTCTAAGCTGTGGTCAAAACTTTTATATTATTTGTTCCCCTAAGCACCAAGAGAGAAACACCAAAGACTGAGGCTCAGAATTGGTTGCCTAACTGGGAAAGAACAGTTAAGGGGAGGACCAGAGGCAGAGGTTAATGAGGTTTGACCCAGGAAAGAAAAGCATCCGCAAGTGTTGGAGACCCAACGACAGCTTGTCAATGCTCTTCACATCAATATAAAATCTTTAAAGTGGCTCTCATGAGCCTGTGAGGTCTGGTCCTGCCCACTTCTCTAGCTAACCCTCAGCCTGCCTGCCCTGTCTCTACTAGGCCCACAGCTCTGTTTCAGTCTCTCCTCCTCACCATAATCCTGCCATCTCAGGACTTCTGCTCATGCTGTTCCCTCTGTCTGGAATGCAGTTCCCTCCCCTCTTCATCTAGTTAACTCTTCCTACTCCTCCAGCTCTCAGTCTCACCAGTAATTCCTTGGGGAAAACTTTCCTGCCCAAGTCAAATTCCCTCCTCATAGGCCCTCAAAGCAACATTTTTTTTTCTTCTTAATAGCAATTACACCAGTTGGCAATTTTGTTTGTGTGATTATTTGATTAGTGTCTTCCTCTCTCCCCTCCCCCACACTGAGTTGTAACCTCATGAGGGCAGGGACTGTATGTTCTGCTAACCATTGATACCTTAGTATCTAGCAAAATTTCTGGCCCATGCTAAGCTCTCAATACATATTTGTTGAATAAACAGATAGTTGAATGAACGAATATATAAATGAAGGAAAGAGCTAGAGATCTGGAAACTTCTAAAATATATTTTTTAATTGACCCAAAACAACTGTTGTAGAATTACTACATTATTTATTCAAAAGCTGTCATTCAAGTGCCCCAGATAATAATTTATATAGCATGGTGCTTATGTCCTCAAATGTATCCTGATATTAATATGGATTTATGGCTATAAGCCATAGTTTTAAGAAAACAAGTGCTATCTTCTTACAGTAGTAAAGCATGGTTTTAATCTCTTAAGAGCCTATCAAAAAGCAAGCTGGGATAATTTTATAACTGTGAATATCCTAATAAGAATATGATACTGCTTATTTGGAAAATTCAATAAGAATCTATTTGCAGACTTAATAGTACAAAGAAATTTGCCGAGGTATAGGTTACCCAGCCTTGTGAAAGCACAGCTCAAGACCAGACTGTTCCTGCTAATGTCTGTTTGACATAAGGTAGGGATTCTAAAGTGGCATATGATTTTTATCATCGTAAAATGTCAGACATATAGTCCCTATTTAGAGATTCCAGAGTAGGACCTTCCTGAAAGATTGCTCTGATCATTATATGGATGAAGGTAAACATCCATTATTATCTGGTGATAATAAGAGAGAACATTTACGGATAGCCACTTCTGTGTCAGGCAGTGTTCTAAGTGCTCATTTAATCCTCATAACAATTCTAAGCATGGTAGGGACTCTCATTTCCCCCAGTTTATAGATGAGGAGACTGAAGCACAGAGGTTATGTAGCTTTCCCAAGATCACACCCCTATGCACTCTGTCTGGCTGCAGAGCCCGAGTCTGTACTGGCCCGTGCAATACCCACTAACCCATGTAGTTGTTGAGCCCAGGAAATGCGACCAGTCAGAATTAAGACATGCTGTATGTGTGAAATGCACGCTGGATTTTGAAGATTTAGCATGAAATATATAAAATCTCTCATTAACAATTTTTTCTGTTGATTACATGTTGAAGTGCTATTTTAGATACACAGGGTTCCATAAGTCATGACTAAAATTAGTTTCATCTCTTTCTTTTCTTTTCGACTATGGCTACTAGAAAATGTTCAGTTACATGTATGCATGGCTTTCATTCTGTTTCTATTGGACAGCACTGGGCCACACTCTTCAGCTACGTTACACTCACTGTCTCCTCATCCAGTAGCAAAGTCTTTCACTGCTGGTAGTTAACGTTTTGTATAGGACTATTAGCATTGTGAATGCACTGTCAGCATGAATGATGAGGTGACAAATGTGGAAAGGAGCAAGAGACGAGAAGCAGAGGTGTCATCGAAATTATCAGCAAAATCCAAAAGCAGCAAGACATGTTGGCTTGTCTTCAACACATGTACCCCTGTGGTTCTATTCATTGTATAGCATATGTCCTCATTTCTAGACTCTGTCCTGACTCAAGCCTTTGATTGGCAGATACCAGCAACCAAGCAATATTTTCCTTGGTCCCCACTAGATAATAGAAGAAAACCCATCCCCCTTGATGATTTACCTTGGGGCCCATCAACAGAACAATTCCCTCTACCCAGCAATTTCATTCATTCATGGATTTGTTCTTTTATTCCCAAGTCAGATGAGAGATTTGCCTTGATGATTTGAGAAAATATGGGCTCTTTCTCCTCCTTTTTGCAGACCCTAAGGGACAAAGGATGTGGGGCCATGAGAGAGAGGAGAAATAAGAAGAGAGGGACTCTATATGAAATGGAGAGGACCGTGGTGGTCATGGCTCAGGGCACAGAAGAAGGAAGACAAACTGTCTGTCCTTGCTCTCTCTGTCCAGAAGCTCCAACCCCCCATCAGAGGGTGAGCTCCCCACCCCCCCGGCCGTGTTCCTCACTCCTCCGACCTAGAAGCCTCTTTCACGATTTAAGTTTTAGATTTTTTTCATCTAAACCTGCAAAGGGGCAGAGTAATTAGCCAGGTTAGTCATGCAAGACTAGAGGAGCGTGGACCACAGACAACATGAGTTCTGATGACTCCAGAAAACTTTCTTAAGACCTGAAAAAATATTTTAGAGTTACAAGATGAAGTGGTGATGCCTGAAGACTCAGTAATGTCTGAGGCGTGAACATTGCATCCTGGACTTGGGGTTTTTCTGGCTCTGGACAGGATAATCCAAGGGACATAGCGCTGGGCAGTCTAATTCCTTAAGAACAGGCATGAGCCCCAGGCTTAAGTTCCTGAAGACAGAAAACATACTTATTTTCCCTTTTGCCCCAGAAATCTCTTTGTGTTGGCTCAGCGGACGATGGATGTAAGGACAGCCCTACTTAAACAGACACACACACACACACACACACACACACACACACAAATTAGAAAATGCTTCCTACAAAATAGAATGAGGACAAAATAATAAAAAGCATAAACATCATGACCATATAAACAACTTTACCCTGATTTTGTCTTTAAATTTGTATATATTTTTTGCTGAGTCTTCATATGTCATCCACTAGAATGTAAGCTCTATGAGGGCAAAGTGTTTTGTTTGTCTGTTTTGTTTCTTGTTCTATTACCATCATTTAGAAAAGTGCCTGGCCCATAGCAGGTACTCAAAAGATGCTTGTTGGAAGGAAGGAAGGAAGGAAGGAAGGAAGGAAAGAAGGGGGAGATTCCACACTCATATAATTGGAAAGAAATGCCTCAAAATGTTAATGAAGACTATCTTTAGGTGGAGGGATTATGAGTGAATTGTATTTTTTCTTCATAATATTTTGCATTTTTCAATTTTAAAAAAGAATTATTTATAATTTGGACAAAATAAATATTAGTTTAAAAATACTTCTGGACAATAACTTTTAAAGGCATATTGGTGTGTTTTAAATAATATAGATACTTCTTGCTTATCACTCCATGCCCTAGAGCACTAGAAGACATTCTGTACGGAGGCTGCATCTCAGCTCAGGAGCTACTGTGTCAGACCCTGTGGACACAAAAGACTGGCTATGGCAGAGCCATTGCCCTTAAAGCAGGTCATAGGGAAGAACATCTCAAGAAGTGATAATAAGCTTTACAGAAATCCTTGCAATTTAATTGCAGTTACGTTTTTATATTCATCATCACATTGAAACACAGAAAATGTCTGAGAAATCAGGGCAGGTGTTGTTTCCCTCTACAGAGGAGGTTGTGTTAGAGAAAAATGGGCAGCTCTCTTGAGGCCAAGCAGTTAGAAAGTGCTAGACTCACACACTCATGGCTTTGTGTGGCCCTGTGTTGTCCGCTTTCCAAGAAGCTGTCACAAGGAGGCTCTGGCCGGGTCCTGAGGAGGAACTCTCACAGGACATTTGTGCTTTCCTAACCACATGTGGCGATTTCCAATTAAATTTATTAAAATCATTCATCTCTTCAATTGTGCTAGCCACCTTTCAAGGGCTCAATAGCCATACTTGGCTGGCGGCTACTGCACCGAACAGCACAGAATACGACCTTTCCATAATCCCAGAAAGTTCTATTGGGTAGCTATGTTATACGTTCATTTAAATGGGTTTTATAAGCAAAGAACAATCAATGTGCACTAACAATTACAATATGTGAGACCTCAGTTAAACTTCCTAACAACTTCTAGAGGAAGGCTGTATTTATTATCTCCACTTTCCGAGCAGGGAACTGAGGCCAGAGGGATTAAGCAACTCACTCAAGATCATGTATCGAGTGAGGAGGTGTCGTGAGGACTTGTACGCAGCTAGTCTGGCACCAGAGTTGGTGTGTTTAACCACTGTCAGTCATTCTCCAAGTGTGGTCCCTATGCCAACAACCTCAGTATCACCTGGAAATGTAACTGTTAGAAATGCAAATTCTCAGGCTGCACCAGACTGACCAGAGCAGACGTTCATGGAGGGGCCAGCAACTCTGTGTTTTAACCAGCCCTCCTGCTGACATCGGACATACCCAGCCCTGTGCTAGGCCTTAGCTGCTGGTGTCTTTTAAACTGGCAGTGGTATGCCTAAAAAATCTTTTTAGTAGAATAAAAAGAAAAATTGTTAGCTAACGTGTACTGAGCGCTTCCTCTATGGCAGACTCGGGTCTATTTCTCACTCGAATGGACTTGGAGCCATTATCTAAGCTGCCCGTGGCCACACAGGTAATAAGTGGTGGGCAGGGGTATGAATCCAGGCTCCTGGCTCTAATGCCCATCCGCTTCACCAACAGGTCTTTCTTAGTGGACAGTAGAGAAGCAGCTCATCCATCAGGTCTCTAAATACAAATGAGTTTTTAAATTCTCTGCTCCTGGAGCATCCTTCTCTTCACTCTTCTCCTAGAGGAGACCCTGCTCTCCAAGTCTCATTCTATCATTTATTATTATTATTATTTAGCCCAACGTAAAAATAACATTTTACGTCTACCCTAGAAAGGGCCAACGTGAGGTTCAGAATGTTCATTCTTGGAGGTTTTCGAGCAATAGAAATTCACTCATGCATTCTTCCATGTAACAAATTACTGAGTGCCTACTATGTGGTAGACACAGTTCTAGGCAATGAAAAGAAAACAATGAGTAAGAGACAAGGCTCCTGTCCTCATGGGACTTATGTTCTACCGGGAAAGGCAGACAATAAACAGGTAAGAGAATAAATGATAACAAGAAATGCAGATTGTAAAAAGTAGTAGAAAAGAAATAAACAAGATGCTGTGTTAGGGAATAAATGATAGTCGTTAGGGATGCCTCTCTGAGAAGGTGACATTTATGCTGATACATGAAGGATAAGGAAAACCCTGTCATCCAAAGAGCCTAGGAAATGGCATTCCAGGTAGAGGGAATAGCATGTGCAAAGGCCCTGGGGTGGAAAAGACTTGGCTGGTTCTAGGAGCTGACAGGCTGTTGAACACAGGGGTAGGGGGAGAGCTAAGCTGAGGATGGACATATAGGAAGGGTCCAGGTCATGCAGGGCCACATGGGCCAACGGAAGAAGTTTGGATTTTATTTGAAATGGGATTTTATGCTTTAACAAAGGGTTGGCATGATCGGATTAACACTTGTAAAAAAAACCATTCTGGATGTGAAGTGATTTTAAAGGGTCAAGAATGGAAGCAGGGAGTATAGTCAGGAAGCCGTGGCTGTGGTCCACAGGATTCACAATGGAGATGAAAGTAAGTGAACAGATACAAGAACTATGCTGGAGGTAGATTACTGTGTGTTCAGTATCTGATTAATAGGTGACAAATAAATATGTGTTAAATGAATGAATGGCTGTATGAATGAATGAATGAATGGATATTTCTAGATTGCAGCCCTGGACAGTGTCTTATTCAATATGTTTCCCCAGTATTTATCACAATGTCTATTTAATAACAACTTATTGAACAAATAAACCTGGCAAGGGGACTGTAAAACAGCTTCTGGCAAGAGCTCTAATTTTCTTCTTCTGAAAATAATAAAGTACTGGATCTACTTCACAGAGCACATTTTATATGCTAATTGTGCATTCATCAAATAGTCCTCACAACCACCCTGTGAAGTGGTCCTATTGTCATCCCCATATTACAGCTGGGGAAACGGAACTTCACAGACATACATGCAACACATTTATTCCAGAAGTGTTTATTGAGTGCCTTATGTGTTGGGTCTCATGGATAGTAAGCAGCAGATCTAGTCTTGAACTTAAGACTGTCTGATTCTGAAGCCCAACCTCTTTTACTAAGTTAAACTACATCTAGTGAAAATTAGAGAATTGAAAAATCTATAACTTCTCTCAACCTGCTCTGTACTTTATAAGTAACAGCAGGTACAAAATGAAAACTGGTTCGGCTGGGTAGAGAGCACACCATACGCCTGTACCTCTGACCTTTCATCTCCCCCTCCCCCCAACACTTCTCTGTGTGACACCAGGATCTCTTGCTCTGGGTGGAGACAGGGAACTGGCCGGCTCCACAAGTCTGCATTCCCACTTGCTGTCCCAAAGGTCCAACTGCCTTCAGCAATCTGACATTATGCCCTGATTGCTAAGTCTGGTCTGGCACAGGGACAGAGAGACTCCGAGGCCGAGGAGTTGAGAATTCTCACTGGCCACTTGGGAGGGCCAGATAATACAAGTGAGACAGACGCTGGCATGCTAAAAAGAGGGAGTGCTATTTTGAGAATCTGTCCAAATAATGTTTCACAATGGAAAACGGGTGGCACTCTGCAGAGGATGTGACCTGACAGGAGTTATGACTCTGGCATCAGTGCCTTGGGGTTCTATTTTTATTGCTAAAACTTGCAGTTTGAACTTAAAAAAGTTGGTGCCTCAGACAAAGTAAAAATTGGTGTGAAATCTGGAAAATTTTTCTAGAAAATATTATAGATCAACATAGGAAGGTCAATCTATTAAACACATCATGCCATATCTACATAAGGAATACCTTGCAGCGACTAAAAGATAATATGAAGCACTATTTGTCCACAAAGAAATATGTTCAGGCTGCAGTTCTTTGGGGAAAGAGGTAATTACAGAGTGTACATCTATGGCATTATTTTGTAAAATATATGCATGTTTACACGTGCATTGAAAAATTTGGAAGGAGATACAAAAAAATAAAAGGTGATTATTATGCCTTTACATTTACACATTATGAACTTTTTACAAGACGTATGGTTTATGTGTGTATAATCAGAAACACAAAAACAAAAAACATGGTGAACAAAGGGTCCCTGACCAAGTGACTAAGGGGAAGCCTGTAGGGTAAGGGTTAGGTAAGAAAGGACCAAAGTCTTTAGCTCATGCTTTGTTTGGAATATTCTCATGAAAGATACTTTTCTATTTCTAAAATTATCCCGAAATTGCTTATATTATATTGATTAGATATGAAATGCAGATTAGATGTGTAGATTTGGGTTCAAAGAACATCTAAAAAGTTAATGAAGGAAAAAAGAAGAAATAAAAATTAATCAGCCATTATATCCACAGGTGTATAGTCTGTTCATAAGAACTAATTAACATGGAATTCTTTGGCTGGGGAGAGGACATCTATTTACATAGGGGTGACAGAAGTCTGCTGAAGGCATAAAGCCTTAGGAAAGGGGAAAATGAAGTCTGCAAGGTAGGCAAAGACCTTCAAGCACCTTGACTATGACACATTTAAGAGGGGAAACAGAAAGCTCACCTCACCATGTGCCAATGTCAAATTCATCTGTTATGTTAATTTTCCGTAGTTCTTCAATTTAGAGAGAGACTTTTTTCCCCCTCAACTTTCTCCTCAACCAGATAGTCTGCCTAACCATTGATTTATTTAAACTGCATAACAGCTTAAGTATATATTTAACTTGAAGGAGATTATGTTTTTCATTATTACTTTCAAAGAATAAAGAACACATTAAATATTAAGCAATTATGTAGCATCAAGTTCTATCTAGATGTGTTAAGGGTTAAATTGTGTCTTTCCAAAAATTATATGTTGAAGTCCCAATTCCCAGTACCTCAGAATGTGACCTTATTTGGAAATAAAGTTGATACAGGTGTAATTAGTTAAGATGAGGTCATACTGAATCCAATATCACTGGTATCGTCCCATAAAGGGGAAATTTGGACACACACAGAGAGAGACAAGCATAAATGGAAGACACTGTAAAGAGACACAGGGAGAAGATGGCTATTTATATACCAAGGAGAGATGCCTGGAACAGATCCTTCCTTTATAGTCCTCAGAAGGAACCAACCCTGATGACCCCTGATTTCCAACTTCTAGTCTCCAGATTGTAAGACAGTAAGTTTCTGATGCTTAAGCCACCCAACTTGTGTACTTTGTTACAACTGTTTTAGCAAACTAATGCAAGGTGCAATATATCCTAAGGATATGTGTGTGTTTAATTCTACCAGTAGTCAATGAATGGGTCATCATGTTTTCCTCCTTTATAGGGATGTCACCAAAGCACATAAGGAAAATCATGCTCAAGCTCAGTTAGAGCCAGAGGTCATCTTCATCTTCTCTTTCTGGATCTTGGTTCCCCCCAGAAACTGTTCTCAATCCTGTTCTTAGAAGGACACCACGAATGGGAAAGTCATTTCTCCCAACCAAACCAATCCCTTGAAGAGATGTGGACTTTTCTCTCCATTAAAAGCAAAAACACGGGGCAGCTGGTTCAACAAGGTTGCCGGTTCGATCCCCACATGGGCCACTGTGAGCTGCACCCTCCACAACTAGATTGAAACAGCCACTTGACTTGGAGCTAGTGGGTCCTGGAAAAACATACTTAAATAAATTTAAAAAAAATTTTAAAGCAAAAAAAGTTCAGAATTAATTATTAAAAGTACCATGAAAAATTTAAGGAAGACTTTGCACTTGCTGAGTTTTCAGGAAGAGAAGAAAATCATTATCTAATGTGAAAAGTCTTAAGCAGCCATCTGCATGACAGATATAAGTAGATTGATTCCCACAGGTGGCATGAGGAGAGAAGGGAGAATGGCGAAACAAGCAAAATAAAGAACCAGGCAGGGGATGTATGTAACTGAGCTCAGTGTTGAGATCACGTTACTCCCTTTCTTAAAATCCTTCAGTAGTTTCTTATTGCCCTTAGAAGAAAATCACATTCCTGGCCACGGCTTCCAAGTCCGTTTTCTTTAGTCTCATCTCGTCCTTTCTCTTAACATATCACTCCCTTTCTATTCCCTAACACCACCAAACCCTTCTCGCCTGCACGTTGCCCCAGCTGTTCACATAACTGGCTCATCCTTTAGGTCTCAACACAGAAGTCATCTCCTCAGAGAGGCCTTCCATTGCCACTGGATGTAACACAGAGCCCCTCTCTGCCATCTTGCTTCCATCTCCCAAGTTTTAATTCTCTGCAGGGCACTTATGACTTTTTTGTTTAATTATTTCTTTGTTGATGATCTGTTTCTCCCTTCTAGAAAGTGAGCACCTTGAGAGCTGGGACCCTGTCTGTCTTGAGCACCAGTGTAAATTCAGCATCTAAAATGATGCTTGGAGCACAACAGGTCTCAATAAATGTTTGTTGAATAAGCAAATGGACCATTTTCACTTAAATTAATAAAGAAGTGTGGCAGTTCATGGGATATTGCAGTCAAATTCTGTCAATGCCACTTCTTAATACTAGTAGTGTAGATATGGGGGGCATTTTTAACAAAATTGAGCACGCCACATATTCTATGAGAGGCTGAATGGTTTTTTTCTTGACCCTGGAGTGGGAAGGTATGATTGTATGATTGCTTTGTGTGGAAGTAAACAAATCTTAGTATATGATGATGCACTTTGGGCTTGAAAGCCTGGCACAGTCAATAGAAAAGAAATGCTACATAAAGAGGTGCTACATAAAACTAGTAAATTAAATTTCCAAGCTCATGTGTTAGGCTATTGACTTCCCAGATTCTCTCATACAGCATGGTAGTTAAGATCAGGGTCTCAGTAGTCAGACAGCCTAGGCTTGAATCCTAACTCTGCTCCTTCTTGGATGTGTGACCATGAGCAAATTATATAACCTTTCAGGGCCACAATTTCCTCATCTGTGTACTGGGGATGATAATTATTGCATAATAGTTCCAACATTTTTATGTAATGAGGGTTTAGGAGCAACAATGTGTTTGGAAGAAAATGTGAAGCAATATGTTTAGGAGCTGGTTTTGCAGGGTAAAACACAGTCTACTTAGTTCATCTATTTTGAGGTCCTGATGGAAATTTGGTGACTACTAATGGCTTCCCAAGATACCCGTTGGTACCACTACTAGGTTGTGTAGATTTAACAAGACGTTTAAAAACCCTTAGCAGAGTATCTAAGGGCTCAACAAATGTTCCCTGATGTGGTTGTTGTTGTTATATCAGTGCCATGTAGATACTCATAAGAGCAACAAAAGCCCCCTTTCTAAACAAACAATCAAAATGGGTTTCCCAAAGTGGACATAGTGAAGATGGTGTCTTAGTCCATTCGGGATGCTAGATAACAAAGTACCACAGACTGGATAGCCTATAAACACCAGAAGTTTATTTCTCACAGCTCTGGAAGCTGGATGTACAAGATCAGGTTGTCAGCACAGTTGCGTTTTGGTGATAGCCCTCCTCCAAGTTGCAGACTGCCATCTTCCTGTTGTGCCCTCACATGGTGGAATGAGTGCTAGAGCGCTCACTGGCATCCCTTTTATAAGGGCACTGATGCCACTCATGTGGACCCTACTCTCAGGATCTAATTACCTCCGAAAGCCCCTACCTCCTAAAACCACCACATTGAGGTTTAGGGATTTCAACATATGAAAGTTGGGGGACACAAACATTCAGTATATTGCAGATGGGCATCCCAACAAGTCCCAGAGAGAAACACTAATGTCCAGAGAAAAGACAAGGTTCAACTAATGGATATTTAAGGACTGCAAATGCAATTTTCCCCAAAATAGTTTCTCTCAGAAAAGAGTCTCCTTATGTTTGAATCACTACAAAGTCTTATATTCTTTTGCAATTATTTTGTACAACAAAGTCCTATTTGGGGAAGAAATATTTACCTGAAACCATCTCAGTCAATATTAGTACAAGAGGCTTACAAAATCAGTTAAGAAGGAGGCAAAGAAATTTAATACAGATTTAGTCATTGTTTCTGAGGATGTCGCTTCACAATTATGAGTGACGGATGTTTGTATAAACAAAGTTTTTGAAGTTTGTTTTAAGAAGCAATATAAGTGGTACTAGTGATTGTGAATGTAAATCTTAATCTAGGACTTGAAATGTCTTCGTGTTTCCAAATGGGTTCTTGGCCTAGGCATGAAATTTCTTGTGATGGAATCATAACAAATAACAAAGAGTGTTATAGAGCAAACAATTCAGAAGGCAGGGAAAAATTGATTTGATGGCTCAAAAAGAGGCCATACTAACCTACATGCCAGAGACCCATGTAAAAATGTGAACACAAACGTTCCTTAGAACAAGAATGTTTTAAGAAGTACTTTTTCTACGTTAATATTTGTTGTAGACTGAATGTATGTGTTTCCACCCCCCAAATTCTTATGTGGAAGCCTTAACCCTCCAGTATAGCTATATTTGGAGTAAGGAAGTAATTAATTAAATAAGGCAATCATGGTGGGATCCCAATTTGATGTAATTAGTGTGCATATAAAAAGAGACACCAGAGAGCTCTCTCTCTCTCTCTCTCCACCATTTGAGGACACAGTGGGAAGGTGGCCGCCTGCAATCCAAGAAGAGAGTCCTCACTGGGATCTGAATTGATTGCCACCTTGATCTGGACTTTCCAGTCTCCAGAACTGTGAGAAATAAATTTCTGTTGTTTAAGCAGAAGCATTTATATGGTAGTTTGTTATGGCAGCCTTTATTAGTCGGGGTTCACCAAAGAAACATAACCAATATTTATTGTTTGTTTATTTGTTTGTTTATTCATTGGAATTGGCTCATTCAATTGTGGAGGGGAAAGTGTCTCAAGCTCTACAGTCCCCAAGCTGGAAACCCAAGAGAGTCAATATGTAGTTCCAGTCTGAGCCCAAAGCCCAGAGAACCAGGAGAGCCTATGGTGTAAGTTTCAGTCCAAAAGCTGGCAGGTTTGAGAGGCAAGAAATGCTAATGTTTTAGTCTAAGTCTGAAGGCTGGTAAAGATCAATGTCTAGCTCAAACAGTCAGGCAGAAGAAGTTCCTTCTTACTCAACCTTTTTCTTCTATTCATGTCTTTAGTTGACTGGATGAAGTTCACCCACATTAGAAGGAGGGTAATTTGCTTCACTAAGTCAAGTGATTCAAATGTCTCATCCAAAAACACACTCACAGACACACCAAGAATAATATTTGGCCAAATGTCTGGGCACCCCATGGCCCAGTCAAGTTAACACATAAAATGAGACATCAAAAGTCCACCCCTTGTCAACTTGGCACCCACATGCATTTCCTTAAACCAATATAATAGTGATATAATTGATATAATTATAAATTATTGTTTGTTATTTTATATGTGCATTTTTAAATATGTATGAGTAACATAATTGCTAAGCATAGACATTTGACTAATCTGCACCCTAGAAAGTTATATTTTCAAGTGACTGAAAACTTTTTTGAACTTCTCATTGAGAAAATGAGGGATTAGGTGATATTTGGGGTCACTTTTAAGTGGGCGCATGTGGTTTTCTATGAGGTCGTTATGTCAGTTAGACCTCAAATCAGCCTTGAGAGAGAGTAATATCTACATTATAACAATGAATAAATTGTGTCTCAAAGAATTTAAGTCACTGTCCAGGGCTGAATAGTCAAACTCAGGCTTTTCTACCCTGAATCTGGTGTGTACATCCACAGAGACAACCTAACACACACATTTTTAAAAAAGCATAACACACCCTTATATTTTGTTACATAAACAATATTTTCTATGTATCAGCCTCATTGTACTATTCTCTCACCTATTTAATTTACTTGTGACGCCCATTCACCTATGAATTACTCCTCAGGTAGTCACTAACCCCTCATGAAAAACCACACGGTAATCTAAGAGATAACTTTATGAGTTTTCTCATTTATTGCAACTAAAAAGAGTCTGTACTCTAGAAAGTCAAATGTGCTGAATAAGTTATTCAGTATGGAGGTAATAAGATAGCAAAAATATTTTTATGAGTTGGCATGACATATTCCTTCTGCCACTCATGGGATATGATAGGATATTATTGCCCTATAAAAATGTTTTTATATCATCCTGATATCATGTAGTCCCTACATATAAATGCTTCTAAAAATATCCATAATAAATGTTGGGTTATTTTTGCTTCTGGGAAAGATTTGCATAGGGAAACCTAAAAGAAATACTAATTTCCTATGACCAAATAAATAGAACTAATTTTCCTTGTATTTAAAGTACCTTACACATTTTAAAGTACATCAATATAATAATGCCTTATAAGTAGTCTAAGAAACACTAATGTATCTTATATTAATTATTTAGCATTCTTGTACTAAGTTAGGTTGATTTCCCAGTGATTTTAATAAAAATGTCACATAAATTAAAAAATCATGTCATCGTCTTTAAAGAAAAACTCAAAATCAGCTTGCAAAACAGGCAATGAATAAAATAATCAATGTGATAGATAGCTATAGATTAGTTCATGCCTCTATCTACTTCCCAAAAAAAGACCGTAAGGCCCCAGAGAATAAATATACATAAAAGCATATTTGATAAATAAAGATAAGAAGAAACAGAAAACAAATATAGATCAAAGATGGATAATTAAATCAGAAATTATGACTGAAAGTGCTTAGATAAATGATTACATAAATTAATGGGATTATTACTGAATGTCTGAGGTGTCATGTTCTGAATTTCCTAGTCATTGGAGCAATAAGGAAGGAGGAAGAAACAGATTAGATGCAATCAGTGCTTCTCAGACTTTCCCTGTAAAGTTCAAGAATGACTCCTGGGATACATAAACTGAAACAAGCTACCAGAAGTGAAAAATAACTTTATGACTTAGCATAAGAATTCATGGAAATACTGCATTCTATCATTAATACATTGACAATTGTTTTAATGAAAAAAATTATTATTTTTGTTAGTCCTATCTGTGAGGACTGTTCTCCAGGATGAAGTAGCATGCTGGTTCTGTAGCTTAAAACCATATTCCCACAACATTGTACATTTCCTCTTACCTCTGGGAAGTAAATATATAGTTTGAAAAACGTATGTTTACAAAGTTCTCATTGTCTGATTTACTGTGTAAAATCATACAACAGACTTTTTAAAGTGAAAAATTTTAATTTAAATATATATGCAGGGCTATACCCCAGGATATAGTATAGGAAGGAAATAAGATTATACTTTATAGAGATTGAAACCCAGTCTTGAATTAGCATATGTCTGCTTGGATTATGGTGACCTACTCCTAATCTGCCTTCTAATCAAAGCTAATATAAATCCTTTCTGGAGGAAATAATATCTAGAGTCTCTATAATTTTTTTCATATTACATGTCTGGCATTCAATTTAAAATTACCAGACAGACCAAGAGGGAAAACAGACAATAAAGACCCACAAATGATCCATGGAGTGGTAGTAATTGCTTTGGCCAAGAAAAGAAATTTCAACCCACATGTAAACAGGAGGGAAAATTTTAAAACCAAGCTGGTCTGCTGATTACTCTGCCTGAGAAGTTCAAAATTCGGAAACACCAGGTATCATGGAAGGCAGAGGGCAAACACGGTTGAAAATAGGGTGATTAGTTGAAAATCTTTAAATGGAGCAGCTGCATCCCCTATCCAGAAAGGTAATTATTCTGTCTAACAGGAGGTCACTGGTTTATTATGTGAAGACATTGGATCACAATGGTTCCAACTTAGGATGGAGGGTAGAGTGAAGTATGAAGCTGAATCTGCTTACTGCATGATGGGATTCCCAGACTAGTATTGAACCTGCTCTGAGAACCCTGGGAACTAGGCGTTAGTCTCTCCAGGCTCCCTTCAGGAGCTGTCTTCTCACAAAGACTTTTCTGCAGGTGATGATATTTGGGGACCCCAAAGAAATAGCTCTCTCCCAATCACACCATCTTAAAGTGAAGTCCACAGTCAGTAAGTTCTATGCATAAATGCTTTTAGTGCCTTATATTTTAGTGGAGAGACAAGAATCCCCAGATATTTGAAGAGAATCATAAACATACAAGAGAAGGAAAGTGAATAGGAAAATATTAAGTGAAGGAGTAGAAAGAAAAGAGATTATATTGGAAATGGAAGAAAACTTAAAGCAACACATATATGTAATAATCTTAGAAATATAGGAGTACACTTTGACTTTCCACCAAAGACTGAAGACACTCAAGATATCCCACCGAAGGGAAAAAAAAAATATGTGTGTGTGTGTGTGTGTGTGTGTGTGTGTGTGTGTAAATAATGCACCCATAGAATAAAAACAAGGTTTAATAAAAATGAAACAGTCAGAAAATAGTAGGAAACATTCATATATTTATAATAGATACAATAAAATTTAATTGAGGAGTTGGAATATGAAGCTAAGGAAATATCCCAAAAGTACAACAAAAACGAATGAAGAAGAGAAGACTTACAAGATCAATTATGAAGTCTAACAGTTACAAGTTCCAAAATGTAAGACAGAAAAAACAGTGCATAAGAAATTATCAAAGACATGATAACAACAACAACAAAAATCCTATATCTGAAAAGTATAAGTTTCCATGTTTAAAAGGTCCACTAAATATTCAGCACAGTATGTTAAAAAAAAACAAACCCATGCCAGAGCACAAGTCAAAAGTTTTTAGAATGCCCAGGATTTAAAAAAATCCAAAAGCTTTCAGAAGGGAAAAGAAAAGGCACTGCCATGTGAAAGGCATCTGATGTCTCAAAAAAAAAAAAAAAAAAAAAAAAAAAAAAAGTGAATGGAAGAAGGCTGTGAAGAAATGCCTTCCAAATTCAGAAGAAACTCAAAATTCTCTACCCAGTAAGTCACAAGCCAAAAATGAGGATAAATGAAGATAGTTTTGCACATACATGGGCTAAAAACATTTATCTGCTATGAAGTTATATTAAGAAGCTCTTTGAAGAGGTGCCTTTGCAAAATGAGAGGAAACCTGATATACTACAAGTGGGGGCCCAGCACAGGAGAATTACAATTTGATAATGTCAGTTGATAATATCTAAAGTTGGGAAACCAAGAAATAGCAACCCTGCATTTATTTAGACACGTGTCATAAGAAATAGTTAGAAGAGTTTGGCGTGGTTGTCTCTGCAAAGCAAGACTGGAAGAGGGGCTGGTAGGGGCTAGGTACTATTGGTTTTCATTATAAGCCCTTTAGATCTATTTGAAGTTTAAACTCTGTACATGAGTACCTTGATAAAAATTAAAAATCTATTAATTTTTAATTCTGTGGGTTGAAAACTTTAATTAATAGTGCCACATTGTACTCAAAGTTGTTCTAATTAAGAGAGAGAGAAAGAGAGAGAGAGAGAGAGAGAGAGAGAGAGAGAGAGAGAGAGAGAGAGAGAGAGAATTCCAGTAAGCTCTAACTGCTAGTCCACAACTCTCATCTATAATTGACACAACTGAATGGTCATAAGTAACTTGATTCATTGACTGCCTGTGTTGGCTCCTCCCCCTCTTCCAGAAGCCGACATTAAGACAAGAACATGAATGTTAGTAGTTTAAGAGGTGGTTCCAAGAAACAGCATTAGGGGAATAGGGAATTGTAAGAACATGTTTCAGCATTATTTCAGTTAAGCGCTAAAGAAGCAGAGGTAAGTATCTACCAACTCCCATCTGTCATTGACTGAGAGCTGTTCCTAAGGGGCCATTAAATCCTGAGCACCCCTCAGGTCCTCAGAGGAAGCTCTGGCCACCAGAAAAACACTCCTGGAAGAAGAGTCAGTATCAGCTCACTTTTATAATTGTAACTGGTTGATTATATTATTTTGAGCTCTTCAAACTTAATCCCAATGAAATTAAATCATGAAACTGGAGCACTATAAAAGCTTCCTGAACAAGGAAAACAGATATGCATAGAGCTTCTATATTGTAAAAGTTATAAAATATAGATTTTAGTTTCTTAGATTAGCTTCAGCTATAGAAATATGTTACAGTCTTACTTGATATTTGGAAAATTTAAATACTGCACTGAAACTGCCTTCTCAGAAAGATAAGGAAAAGTTGTTTAGAAACTATTTAAATTCCTATGACCACAGAAGTACTAAGAACAAAGAGAATTTTTGGAGATTAGCCAGGTGGGACAAAGGTCTTTAAAATTAAACTATACATGTTCTGATACTTGTTATTGTAATTTAAAAATTGAATTAACTTTTGTCATTCTTTTGGCTGCCCAGTATCTGAACCCTTCCTATGTTTGGGGAATTCTTGACCTCATGAGTCTTAGTAGGATGCAGAAACAGTCTCCCAGTTCCAGAATTTAAAGTTCCAGATAATTACTTTTCTAGCTTTCTTTGTGGTGAAGCACGTGCTCGTGACCAAGCCTCAGCAAATCCAAAGTCCCCTTCCCAGAATTGGAATGGGCATCTAGTAACGTACAGAAGCAGGGTTGGCAGACAACCATCTCTAAATGCAATGGCAATTGTAGCAAGTTAGTTTTGGGGGTGGGGGGGCAGCAGTGATGCTATGCTAGCTCTATTCAGTGACATGTGAGGTGACATAAGTTGAGGCATCTAGTGATTGGTAGCAGTGACAGTGATGTCCCCACTTGACCGGATGTTTTGGGTCTTTATGACCCAAAGGCTGCATGTTCTCCAGCCTTCTCGGAAATTCTAAGCTATCTGATGCCTTTCAATAAATTCCAGTGAGTACTTCAGTAAGTCAAAGCTGATTTCAGTTAGTTACAACCAAGAAAGCTTACTTACTACTTCCAAATTTATTACCAGGAAGTGTGGCGTTGTCAGTAGCAAATGCTGAAAAATTACTGGCACAGTCAGACTTCTGAACGCGTATAAACACAGTGCTCAGTACATGTTTTGAATGCCCATTTCAGATATGACTATAGGAAAAAATAAAATGCAGAGATGATTTCAGAAGACAGAACCAGGGATCATGAAGGACACAGTAAAGAGCATTCTCTACAGAGACTGGAAATAGGGCCAACCTGGTTGACTGACTAAGGAACTTCTCTCTCAGGCAGGCATCTCACCATTCCTGTGCAGTTGGATAAGATATGTGTCATGGAAAAGTGCGAGTTGTTTTCTGCTTTTGCCCTTTCCCAGTCAGACTTTCTATTGTAATCTATTGCGGGACCTTGAAGAGCAAACACAGTCACGGATCAGAGGAGACAACTGAACATTTGTATTAACGTTGTTTTTAGCTTCTATAAACTTGGCACGTTAACATCTGCCCTGCCTGTGTATGCCAGACACACCTGCTACTGGACAACCTAATAATATGCCCAAGTCACCTTGCCTTAGCCAACTGCCTTCCTCCAGTAGGAGTCTTCCTTCAGGGGGTATGCTTTTTAAATATAAACAAACCAATCCAGAGTCTACCCCCTATATCGCCTCTCTAATAGGGTTCTCAGACTCCCTGGCTACTATATACCCATCCTAAGTACCTTAGGGCCAGGTACCTGACAACTAGGGGAAGCCCCTTTGCCCTCAAGTACCGAAATTAGTCAAACTAGCCAATCGTAGGCCTGCTCACTTGCCTCACCCATCTCTGCTTGCAGAAACCACAATCAAGACTCTTTCCCACAGGTCTGTCTTCTCATCTGCCTCATGACTGACCCTAGTTGCTTCCCCATGTAGTCCCCTTGGCATGATGCACTCTCTTTCTTGGAACTGTGAGTGGAATAAATTATCTCTTTGATGGCAGTCATCTCCTGGCCTTACTGTATCTAAATAATAATAGAACAGATTTTAAAAACTATATTACCCAGCCATCCTGGACTTGGATGTAGTAATTTGATGAGACTTAGGGTTACCTTCACGTAGGGAGTATGTGAATAATTTCAATAAAGGCATAAACACTTGGTAAGTGTATGCAGTCAGTTACGTGTATTAGGCAGTCAGAGGGGTGGGCTGTAGCAAACGTTTAGGTTTCCTACTCGTCTATTACTCTCTCTCCTTCCAGGGCAAACACCAGTTTTATTCAGGTTTTCATCCCTCTCTCCTGTGATTCAAGGGATCATGACCTTTTCTCTCCTCCAGGAGTAAATTCTATTTGTTCTGAGCCAATCATAGCTGTCCCTTCCCCCTTGCCAGTGATTGCTTTAGGGCTGAGGAGGGGACCCAGCTCTAGTTAATAATCCCTGAAGAGAAATGTTCTGGGATCTCTGGGAAGTTTTCTCATGACTACAAAGGAGAATACTGGGGAAAAAATGGCCATTTCTGTCACTGTACATTGCTGTGTCAGGGTGTAACCTAACTGTAGCAGTCACCTTATTCCCAGTACGCCTGAGGATAAGACCAATGGCAAGAAAGAGAAATAAAAGAGCCACTAGAAAATGAAGCCAGAACAATATGTCTCATGGTTGTAGCTCACTCTTTCTTTGGACTTCTTGATTTGTGAGATAGTAAATTTTCTTATCATTTAAACCAGAGTCAGGGTTTTTGAGAATTGAAGCCCACAGCATCCCAGCTGATCTCCCTGCTTTTACTAAGAGTTAATAAGAAGAAACAAAGTGTTCCAGAGATATCAATCTGACTCTAAAACGTGTAAATGTGATCTTTCATCACATGAGTTGCTATCATTTAATTGCTTATGTAAAATGTGCTTGTTATGTAAAATTTCATTTGTTCACCTATATCACAAAATGTTTATTATTGGAAATTCAGTGTTTTTTTTTTTTTTCACTTACGATGTATATGAACTCAATGGGCTGTGGTTGATTTATCTATCACTACGAATCCTGCATGGGTTTATTTATCAAAGAGAATCTCCATTAGCTTTTACAGCTGTAGAGAATAAAGATACCTCCGATAGCAGATCCAAACGGTGTGTAAAGCGTTGTTCTTACACAATTTGCAGATGTCTCATATTTAAGCACATCTACTTCTCTGACTAAGCAGATCACCATTGAAACATTCATATACCTTCCATGTTTGGATTTCTGATCATGTGGCCCACTGCTGAAAAAACCTAGATGCTCTAGATTCTTTTTCCACTTTCAGCTCTTTATTAAACTAGTTCATGGCCTGGGTAATTGGGGCTGCTCCCAACAGACAATTCTTGAGGTGTCTATTTCACACATTCATGGATGCCTCATTCTTCTTGCCTGACAAAGTGCACAGTTTCTTTTCTAATATATACCCACTGCCCTCAAAAATCTATCCAGGCCTAAATTGCAGAAGCAGACATCTATCAAATTCAAAGTAATTTTTCACCATATTGCAATGGTACACAAAGGGTATCCTCACCTCTGAGTTGGGGGCAGGAAACTTGACGAAATATGGTTCATTTCAGTTGTTAAAAATGTTTTCATTAACTTTCATCAATCTATAAAAAAGGAGTAAATTGCTTTAAATCATTAATACCTTTATTATCAGAATTCACACCATCAAAACAAAATCAAATTCCACCCAGATTATGTGAGTTAGAGAAAAATATGTGAACCGAAGTATCTAAATATAAGATTATATGAATGTACAAGTCATTCCAGCTATTTGGGGAACTGGTTTTGATGATGTTTGAGTAAAGTTCTTTACTAATGTTTTATCCACGTGAGCATGGGAATATGCAGGGTCCATTATATATTTACAACATCTGATGATTAAAGGAGAGATTCCAGGGCTGTGAAATAATTGGCACTGTCCTTTAAAAATCAGCACCTGAGAAGGAATGCAAACAAATAAACTCAGTATATCCAGCAACATTGACTAACTTCATAAATGTTCTATTTATTATAAATGCAAAAGGTGCAAAAGAGCACATACTGTGTGATTCCATTTATTTGATGTTCAGGAAAGTGGACAGATTGGGAAGAAGAATGAGAGAAACTTATAGGGTGCTGAAAGGGTTCTGTATCTTAATCTGGATGATGGTTCTACGGGTGTACACATCAATCTGTACAGTTAGGTTAGATATAATTAATGCTGCTACCCTCATGCACTTTACATATTTTATTATATACTTGTATGTGTACCCAATCAAGAACTTGCTTATCAGTAAGCTATTAAATAGATTTTGGTTAAATGTTGGTAGAATTTCTAAATCTACGATGAAATATTGACTGAATTGGGCCGGCCCGGTGGCTCAGGCGGTTAGAGCTCCGTGCTCCTAACTCCGAAGGCTGCCGGTTCGATTCCCACATGGGCCAGTGGGCTCTCAACCACAAGGTTGCCAGTTCAATTCCTCGAGTCCCGCAAGGGATGGTGGGCTCTGCCCCCTGCAACTAGCAACGGCAACTGGACCTGGAGCTGAGCTGTGCCCTCCACAACTAAGACTGCAAGAACAACAACTTGAAGCTGAACAGAACCCTCCACAACTAAGATTGAAAGGACAACAATTTGACCATTGTTCCCCAATAAAATCCTGTTCCCCTTCCCCAATAAAATCTTAAAAAAAAAAAAAAAAGAAAGAAATATTGACTGAATTGAAGTTTCATGACAGAAGGAACCATGTCTGTTTCACTTAGCACTAGATACCCAGAGCATAATGTATTCTACCTGGCACAGGGTAGCAGAAAGAGGAAACAGAAGAGGGGAGGAAGAAAATTATTTTAGCTATTTTTCAGTTAATGTATTATAATTAATGCTGCCATCCATGTCATGCATTTGGGTTTTTTTTCCCCCCGTTTTAGTAAAGGAGATACCTTTGAGTAGGGCTGCCCCATAGACTATTTCTTACATAGAACATATGGGATGAAGAAAACATTTTTAGCACTTACTTATGCCTTATGAATAGGAAGAACTGAAGGGAGAAAAGAGGATAAATCAACCAGAAAGACCACAAGCTCCAGGCCCAGAGTGCAGAGGAGGATCCTATGATTTAAAGGGTGTGCTGACAGAAAGTACCTGGAAAGAAAGATTTAATGCTTAATACCTGGGCCAAGAGACTGAACAACGAGAAGCTGCCAATGAGATGCACTGTAATTGGATGGAAGCTGCTTCTCAGAACTCCCACTCACTGGAATAGTGTGACAGCCCCTCAACAAGATGAAAGTGACAAGATGGAAGATGGGATACCCAAGGAAAGAGGAACTAAGAAATTTCTCTTCCTGTCCTTAGGTGGTGGCAAGGAGGAACACCCTGTTTGAAATAGGGCATCCTTTCTCATAATATATGGAGAGGGTTTCAATCTTTGAACAGCTGGTATTCCTTTATAAGGAAAGACCTGTTTGTGAAAACAGGCTGTGGTAGGTGCATTTTGGGTTAAAGGCAGAGCCCAGGTTTCTGCCCCAGAGGAAGCAAACCCTGTGTAACAGTGAGAAAGAGGTTTGGAGCTGACTGGGGGCTTTTGGGAGAACTGTCAAGATGAATCCCTCAAGCTAACATTGGGGATATGAGGGACTGTGGGGAGGGAATGCTGATGCAATTTTATTAACCCATTGGCTGAATGATTTGTGTCGTAAACCCTCTTCACCATTTCTTCTTTGCAATCTTTGGTAAAATTTATGTTCTTTATTAATATTTTATAAAAGCGTATTTTTTTGTGGGAGAATAAGTGTAATTGCTGAATCCTACTTTGATCTTAGCACTAATTTAAATCGTCTTAGTCTGTTCGGGTTGCTGTAACAGGATACCATAAACTGGGTGGCTTATAAATAGAAATTTATTTCTTACAGTTCAGGAGGCTGGGAAGTCCACAATCAAGTGCCAGAACAGCGTCTGATGAGGGCCCACTTCCTGGTTCAGAGATGGCCATCTTGTATCTTCACATGGTGTAAGGGGAAAGGGAGCTCTGTGGGGTCTCCCTTTTTTTATAAGGACATTAATCCCATTCATGAGGGACCCACCCTCATGACCTAATCACCTCCCAAAGACCCCCACCTTCAAGTACAATCACAATAGGGCTAAATTTCAACATCTGAATTTTGTGGGGAAAATGTTCATTCCATAACAGAAACTCAGACATATGGAGATGGCCAATATTGAGTTTGCCCCTATTTAGTCACTCTGGGTCTGCCATGTTTTTAAAAAAATTTTATTAAATTTATTGGGATAACATTGATTAATAACATTCTGTAAATTTCAGGTGTACATCATAATTCTTCTGTATCCTCAATTGTGTGCTCACCTCCTGAAGCCTATTTTCCTTCTGTTACCACATATTTGACCCCGTTTACCCTTTTGTCCTCTCCCCATTCCCCTCTGTAACCACCATTCTGTTTTCTGTATCAGTGAATTTGTTTTGCTTGTTCCTGTTGCTTTTTGTTTATATCCCACACATGTTCTTTCTTAAGAGTCCCTGGGGAAGGAAGGGCACCAGGAGGGCAGTGGAACAAAGGAGAGTGGGAATGCTAAAAATTGGATAGGCAGGCGCCAGGGAGCTGTGGGCCTGGATGAGAATGGCCCACGTAGTCTAGGAAGCTAAGCTCTCCTGCTTCATGGTAATCCAGATGGCACATGCACAAACCTGCCAAGCAGGAAGAAAAACAAATTTCTTCCCAGAGCTCCTTATGGAACATGGAGAGTAAACCATAGCTTTCAAGCCAGACTGCCTAACTCCTAGTTTCTCTCTGGATTTATTATTTCCTAGTTTATCATTTATCAAAAATCTTTTTCTTTTTTTTTCTTTTTCTTTCTTCAGCTATTCCAGTTTGGTCTCAGCTGGACCTAGTTCAAGGGCAGGAAATCATGTTCCAAGGTTGGGCCAGAAAGATAACAGGGCAAGAGCACCTCCCTGTGGCTGAGTGGCAGGAGAGCAAGAACAGGCTGGCTTCTGGATCTATTCTAGGGAAGAGAGAAATGCAAGGAAATAATTGGTGGGAGGTATAAGCTTTGTTTGGAGTTTTATCATTCAAGTAAGTGGCACTTTCCTTAGATCATTGTTTCTTTAGCACCACAAGGTGACAGACCATGAGGTCTGAAATGCAGAGAGAATATAGGTTCAGGATAGCCAAGATTTTTAAAGCCATTAAATGTATTTTAGCATGAAACGAACACTATCGTATGTAATCAGTTTGTTTGCATAACCATCAGATATATGTTAGTGATTTTTTTTGTGTGGTATGACGGGAAAATAATGTTTAAATGAATATATAAATTAAATCATCTCTACTGGCATTGTTAATCTAGAAGAAAGTATTGCATAGACAATAGTAAGAACAAGGACATTTAGTCTGTACTTTCAAATGGGACTTGATCATTTTAACATTGTTCACTGGCAGAATTTCTTACCACGTTAGTATAGATTATATGCTATTTAATAAAAGATGGCAACAATGAAGTTAATTGTTTTTCTGTTCAACATTTACTTTAAGAGAAAAATCCCAAAATGTGTAGGGATTTCTGATGCCAGGAAACCATGAAATGTAAGGGTATATTTAGCAGTCAGGGTGACTTAGCTCATGGTAATTGGCATATGTATAATTGCAGTTTGCATTCCAGTTACTTAAACTTAGATATCCTTGATCAGGCTGAACATACTGTGAGTAGAAGATCTCTTTTTCCAATAAATAAGATGGAGAGAGTCTTTGGAGAATGGCCTCACTGAATTGGTAAGTTAGTTTTCTCCGGATTTTGGTGATTTCCCCCGTTCTTCCATAATTTCTCAGTGCTCTGGCCATTTTCTGGTAAGTCATAGTCTTCCGGTTGCCTTTTCTTTTTCCCCAAAGTTGGGCAAGTTTTTCTTTGTTTTTTGATACAAACTGAAAGATGCCTTTGGTTTTATCTACCCACTGAATACAAGATGCCATCTCGGGATTACACAGGGATTCATGAAGGTATTCGAACAGTCGGAGCTTCTTCCTGCCTAAAATAAAGGAAAACAATGTCATGTTCCACCATGACTGTACACAAAGAACATCCTTGGGAAGAGTTTGTTGAGTGACTATAGAGTTAAAAGCTGCATTGGGACTACTCACCCCCTTAGGAATACATTTATGGCATCAGTTTTTGAGACTTGAAAGTCAAGTGTATATTTGACTTACTGAAGTTTCAGCTGAACCTTTTTTTCCTTGGGGAAGTTGTCAAAAATTTTGTAACTTCCTTCATTGGAAAAGAAAAGGATGGAGCCTCTCCACCTAAGTTTCCTATTTGTCAAATGGTCTTTCTTTATAGTTAAATCTTGACAGTTTTATGTCATCTTAAACTTTCTACAGAACAACAACAACAACAAAAAACTGAGCAAACTGGGCTGTAAAGTTTAGTGGTTTTAAAGAGAAGCCTCAAAAGCCATTTCCAGAAAGCAAGTCATTTGAAGGGCTTTATTCAAATAAGTTAAGTCAAATGAGGTAAGGAATATGAAGTTATTTTATAAAATACAAAACAGTATGCAAATATAAGTGAAATTAACAACAAAGGTAAAAATGCAAAGTCTGGGTCTGCATAATGTCTTGAAAAGTTAAGAACAGAAAACTGGAGTAGAAAGTGTCAAAATATCTTCATGACATTTTGACATTGTTTATGAGCAGGGACAACAAAAATGCACAGAGTAGCAGACTGGATCAAAAAGTAAACCCAACCATATGCTGCCTCCAAGAGACACATCTCAGCTACAAAGACAAATATAGACTCAAAGTGAAAGGGTAGAAATTGGCACTCTAAGCAAATGGTATTCAGAGAAAATCAGGTGTATTTATTCTTATAACAAATGAAACAGAATTCAGGATAAAAAAGGTAACAAGAGACAAAGATGGACATTTCATAAAGATAAAGGAGACTATACAACAAGAAAATATAACAGTCATCAATATTTATGCCCCAATCAGGGAGCACCGAAATATACCAAGAAACTACTAACAGAACTAAGGGGAGAAATTGACCAAAACACAATTATAGTAGGGGTCCTAAATACATCATTGACAGCTATGGATAGATCATCCAAACAGAAAATAAATAATGAACTATCAGCCCTAAATGACACATTAGACAAAATGGACATAATTGACATTTATAGAGCACTTCATTCTAGAACATCAGACTATACATTATTTTATTGTGCACATGGAACATTCTCAAGGATAGACCATATATTGGGACATAAAACTAGCCTCAGCAAAGTTCAGAAGATTGAAATCATACCAAACATATTCTCTGATCACAAAGCTATGAGATTTTTTATTGCTGTGAAATAAAATGGTACTGAGAGTTTTTAATCTCTTTAGGAACACAGCCCTTTATATTTCAGAAAAATTAGGCAGGAAACTTTGGGAAGATTTATTGTGGTTTTTGTTTGATCAGTGGTTGGATTTCTTTGGTCTAATAGAGAATGAAGGTGACTGCCCTTTTTTTCACTTTGAATTGGCCTGTAAATGCCATGCCCCTCCAGATCTGTCAGTAACAAAAAAAAATCCATGGCCAAATTTTATTTTCCCCTTGAGAAAGTGGAATAGTGGATTCCCAAACTGCTTTAAGCAGTCTCTGGGGAGAAATACTCTTGCATCAGTCATCATTTAGCCAAAAACCTCAAAAGTTTTTACAAAGATTATCTTTTGCATTATATTATCTTGAGTTTATGAATTGAGAAATGCAAGGGACTTACCAAAAATCATATCACGAATTAAAGTCACAACCTTAAACAAACTCTGTGCCTCTTATTCCGTGGTCAAATCAGTTACAATGGATCCTCATCTTTCAAAATTTGTTTTCAGTTAAAAAAAAAAGTTTAAATCTTTATTTTTAAAAAATAAAAGTATTATATGTTCATGGTAAATGATTAAAGCAGAAGCACAAAGTGAAAGTACAAGTTCTAGTCTACCTAGAACTACATTATTTTTAGAAAGTGTTTTTCTTATTTTTTGTATATATAGACATCTGCATATCATTTAAAAATTACAAATGATATCATACTATTTTAAATTCCTTTTAGTGAATAATGTATTGTAAATCATAGAACAATACAAAGATTAGCTATAGATAGATGAAATGCCAAACTGTTGACAGTGGTTGCTTCTGGGACATAGCATGGGAAGAGAGAAACAACACTTTCACGTTTTCTTTACATGCTTCTGAATCATTTGAATTTTTAAAAAGTGAGCATTATGACTTCTGAATTATGGAATTAAAAAAGATTAAAACAAAAAAGTGAATGTACTTTAGAGTTCGTTCTGTATCAATACCAGTATATAAGGTAGGTCTTCATTCCTTTTAATAGCTATATTCATACTCGTAGATGAGTATGTTCTACTTGATACATCTACTTTTCTCCCAATAATGAATGCCTAAATTATTATTTTATTCTGTTTCAAATGTATCCCTATTTCAGGTTGAAGATGAAGCTCTAAAAACAGAAAATGGTGAATGGTATGTCCCCTAATGGCAAAGCTCCACAACAGAAAACATCAATGAAAAGATACAGGCTTCACACCGTGGAGTGAGGGAGGCAGAGAGGGAGTATGTGAGTGAGTTGTGGGGGTGGAAAAAAAATCAATGAGAAGCTAAATAGCCAGACAAAGTAGAAGTGTTATTCTCCTTGTATTAAATTACTGCCACAGTTCAGTATTAAACACCAGTGTTCATGATACAAATTCATTTTTTTCAGTGCAATTTTATACATGATTTCTCACTGAATTAGAATATTACTGCATATTTAGAATTTTATAATTCTAGGATACAGTATACTCTTTTCTAGGAACAAAACTACCTTTCCCAAAAAATACTCACTTAAAATAATTTTAAGTGTCAAGTATCATTTTACAAATTGCATTGTAAAATTAAGATGCATCTGATATATCTCTGTACCATATATACCAACAAATACGGTAGGTGAGTTCCCATTTTGCTACTCTCACAAACAACATTGCAAGGAACATCCTAATATATATGGTATTTTGAGAAATTACGCACAGCGCCAGGATATGAGCATAATGCTTTACATGGATTTTCTCATTTGACTTTTATAGCAATCTTACAGTGTCCATACAATTATTATTATTTGTTTTTTGAATAAGGAAACTATGGTACAGAAGGTTAAGTGAATTGCCCAGGCTCACACAATTAACTCAGAGCTCACACTCAACCAGTGAGTTATATAGTCCTTATGAGTCAAAAGATATGAACACTTAAAATTTTGAAAGGTATCACCAAATTGTCTTATAAAACTTTGTAACAATGTACCCTTCCCCCAATAGTGTGTGTGAATGTGTGTGGCTCGCGTCTTAACCATCAGGGGTGACTACCCTCCTTAACCCTTTTGCCCATCTGTTAAGTGAGATTATCTTCGTCTTAATTTGTGAAATCAAGATTTCAAATTTATGAAATATCCAAATATCATGGAACTCTTTTTTGCAGAAAACTTAATAGAGAAGGTGATTCCTAGTCTGAGAGCTTCCCAATGAGTAAGATAGAGAAAATAAATTATGGAAAAGTTCTTGTTTCAATACCTAAAATATATATACATTACTTAAATACAGATATATCTGAGCTAAATGGACACTTTGCAGCTTTGTAACATCTGTATGAGGCAATAGGAAGGCTCATCCAGGATAACGGCTTGGAGTGGTTCAGTCTGTTTGAGTTAAATTACTCTCAATCGTGATTAGAGAATATTTTGCAAATTAATTCCAAAGTCAGCTATGAAACCACCTTAAAGCTGCTTTGAGGAAGACCTGGTTCTTTTACCTACACACAGAAGGATGATCCACATACCTTTTCCTCCCTTTTGCTGGAGAACAGCAGGTTGTACCAGTTGGTTTTCAGGGATGTTCTGCAGAGATTGGTGAATATTCCCTTCAAAATAGAGGTCTGCAGTGCTGTTCTAAATAAATAATGCAGCAGGATGTTAACTGGGACATTCCATTTGGTCCCCAGCTTGGCGGCTAAAGTCAAAAGCTGAGGTCAAAAAGAGCTAAACATCTCTCAAATTGTAAAAAACATGACTGCAGTTGGAACTAGCATATATGGAGAGGCTCTCGGGATGAAGGGTAATCTTTGGCTTTGAGTGGAGTTCCATATTCTCCCCCCACCACCATGAGAAAGATCCTCCTTTCCCCTAAAAATGCCCAGTGAGAAAGAAAGATCCAAAAGAATCATTAATAGAAATTGGGGTTCCAGCCAAAAGGCAAAAATGGGCTTCCATTCCTGCCCATCCAGGCAAGGGGAGATAAGAGAAGAAAGATGGCAGCCAAGGGAGGGCAGGACTGAGAGAGGGGACAGGAGGGAAAAGCCTGAGCTACTACCATTACATGTGACAAGGATATGTGGGTCTCCATGGGTTAATTACACACAGTGGAAGGGGCTAGATTTGAGCCCCCTTATATCCCATATAAGAGGGCTACCATGTAGGCGAGGAGTTCCCAAGCACAAGAGGTGGTGGGGTATGTGGTAAGGAGTGGGAGTTGAAGTGGAATTAGGGTTGCCAGATTTAGCAAATAAAAATGCTGGGCATCCTATATTTTACCTGGCAACCCCAAGTGGAAGCAGAGGAGCTTAACCTGGAACCCAAACTCCCTCTTCAAAGACATGTCTTGTGGAGAGGCCCTGACAGAACAATTTACAAGGTCAGCAAAGCATGGTTGTATGTAACGATTGGAGAAAAAGAAAAATCATTTCATATCTACACCCCACGACATTAAGACTACTTTAATAAAATGGGTATATTAAGAAAACAATGTAAAAGAACACATGAATGGAGAGATAGATGGTGGGGACATTTCCTTTTGCAGGAGGCTACTAAAATATAAATAAAATGATTCAATACATGTAGCTAGCTCTGAGCTTGGGGGAGGAAAATAGAGCAGGTTAGCACAAAATTGTAGGTACAGCCAGTGCAGGGGAACTTTGGGCCTTTGCCCCATGGCTTTTAGGGAACAAGCATAACTTTTTTGCAATTTTCCAGATGGGCAAAAGAGAAGCAGTGATGTGAGAACCCTAAAAACACCTCCTCTTTTATAGAAGTCATTCAAACCAGTCTACAGCTAAGTGAAGAGAAATGACAAAGGGCAGTTTCCTTCTTGATAGCATTGCTAATTATCATCCACACTGACTGTCAAATTCACACCACTGATGGCTGTAAGCATTTTTTCAGTCCGTGCTGTCTTTAAACTGGGGTGCAGCTAGCATACATCAAGTGGAAGGCTGGTGTGAATAGGAAATTTGCCTGTAACCGAAGGACGGTATCCTGGTACGTGTACTCACTATTACTGTTCTCCAGTTATATACAGGTTCCTCTGCAGGCAACACACCATAGCAGTTGGGATTTCCTCTCACATGAGAACAGTGGTTGATGAAAGTCAGGTAGTTTTTGTAATCTAATTTAAAAACAGAGAAAGAAACTGAGAAAAGTTAGTTTTTGTGTGTGTGTGTGTGTTTGTGTGTGTGTGTGCACGAGCGTGCGCTTATATGCTTATGTGGTTTTATATGCAATTGCTCCTTTCCATGTTCTTTTATCACTTTGCATTCCCCTATGGTGTTCATTGCCTTTTGCTGGTATTACTGATATTCTTTTACATAGTCCATTTCTCTTAGTAGAGTACATGCTCCTTGAAGGTCAAGATCCCATGGTTTCTTGTATCTTGGAACTGCCTGAAATACCCTGTGTACACTCAGTAAGCAAAATAACTGCATCTCATCTAGACTATGTTTCTATTGTCTAAGGATAATGGGAATACTTATTCTTCCAGGTAGAATATATCTTTGGTGGCTGAGAGGTCTTTAAGATAAATTAGAATAATTGAAAGCCCTATCTGAACAATTACAATTATCTGTCTATTAAATAAACCAGATATGCTTAATAGCAAATAATTATGTCTTAGTATTACTGTGTGTAATTCTCTATCTTCTCTGCATTTTTGTATGTGAAACTTTAGATTTATTTAGGCTAGCTAACCCTGGATGCATTTTTCCTTTTTTAGAATTAATCCTAGATGCATCGGGTAAAAATGGTCATGTCTGTTCTGGTCATTATTCTTACATGTGTATGTTACCAATAAGCCAATTGATGTACCAGCAGAAGAAGGGACTGACATTTTACCTGGGGAGTACTGAAGATCTCCAGCTGAATGTTGCCTCAGTACCTCAAAAGCATCTTCAAATGCTTGACCCAGCTTGTCTTGTTCAACACAAGCCTGTTAGAACAATGACAGAATTCTGAAGTTATGAAATTACCAATTGAACTGAAATTTTCTGATATAAAGGAGGGTTTCTCAACCACGGTACTATTGACATTTTAGGTTGGCTAAATGTCTGTTGTTGTTGGGATCTGTCCTGTGCATTGTAACGTGTTTAGCAGCATCTGTGGCCTCTACCCACTAGATGCCAGTAATACTTCAACAGTTGTGACAATCAAAAATGTCTCAGATACAGTTTTGGAAACATGGAGGAAAAACAGAGGGTTGCTAGAGGGGCGGGAGGGTGGGGATAAGGGGAAGGTGAGAGGTTTTGAAAAATAGTAGGTAACCACAAGATGGTCATGGGGGTTTGAAAATTAATTTGGGGAACGTACAGAGGGATAGTGGATGGGGGGAGGGGGGTTCACACAGTGTGAGGGATATAAACGATAAATGTCTAAGTTTTGCTTTGTCTGGTGCACCTGAAACTAATTAAAAAAAAAAATTTGAGATACACTGGGTTAAATAAAGCTAAAAAAAAAAAAAAAAAAAAGTCTCAGATAGTCATATATACCCTGGGGGACAAAAACCAACCCCGGTTGAGATCCATTGCTCTATAATATACTATTTAGGCACCAGTAATTTATTCTATAGTATAGTATTTAATGTTCTTGCTAAATTTTAGCAAGGAGCTGTGTAGCAGGAGACTGATATGGAAAAATGGATCAAAGAAATACCTTTAATAAAACAGAATCTGAATCATCATTTAAAAATGAAATGCTCTTAATTTCAAAAGCATGTTCCCAAGACTTAAAATTAACCTGTTTTAATTAAAAAAAAATTAACCTGTTTTGCAAACTGTTTCATACTTATTAATCTGATTCATACATTTTATTTTCAAAATGGAGGATGAGTAAAGATTTTAAAATGACAACTTACCATGCTTCATTAATAAATTGACAATTCTGAAAAAGATTTAAAATCAAAATTAAATAGTGCCTCTATTTAATTTGCCTCTGAATTAAAAGATCTTACTCAATGTTTTCTGAAAATGTCTTTATAAACCAAAAGTACCATCTGAATTCTCTTCGATGAGTATAAATTTTCTTTCTACAAAATTTCCTACGTGTTTTTGCTTTTCTATCATTACAAAACTTCTTAAATGTTAAAACAGCTAAATCGTTAATTACCTAAACTGCTTAACTTGATAAGAGAATATGGAAATAATTCAAGAATACATTTAAGTATTTCAAAAAATTTTAAAATATTTCAATATTTTGAAAATCAAATTCTTTTTTACCTTAGCATAGCTCTCCATTTAAAAGCAATTTCTTTTTTTTATAACCTTTCTGATGTCACATACGTAGCCTATGGAGAATCTGGTGCAAGACATGCTTTTTCCTCTCAAGAAATGTGGATTTACATTACAAATAAAAAATACCCCATGATACCCATCTGTGGACTTTCTAAAACCCTAGGTTAAGAACGTTTGTCTATAATTTTACGTTATCTACTTCTTATCCCTGTAAGTAACTTAGATTTTGTTTTAAATAAACAATTATCACATGGACTCATATTAAACAGCTTTTTAACTCTATGTTCTATAGAACAACACAAAAAGCAAAGAAATCCACATAAGAAAGAGCATGTGGTGGACCCAACATGGCTTATCATTTCATTTAGCACGCCAAACAACTGTTTATACAAGTTCTTAACATTTGTCCTGCAAACACAATGAGCTTACTTTAATATTTAATACTGCATAATACAATGAGATGATATAATCTAATGCTATTATTATACATATCCACAATACATTAACATGTCAAACATCTAAATTCTATTCAGCTCTTTGAAATCACTATATCTTGTCAGTCAAAAAGGAATATGAAAAGAAAAGCCATATAAAACGTAACTATGTAAGGTGACGGCTGTGTTAACTAATCTTATTATGGTAATCATTTTGCAATATACTTATGTGAAATCGTCATGTTGCATACCTTAGACTTACACGTTATATGTCAATTATATCGCAATAAAGTTGGGAAAATGTATTTTTAATCAATGACTTTCAATTAAATATGCCCTCAACTCATAAGCGCCAAAGCAAATACATGAGTGCTGTCCTTTGAATTAAAAACTTAGATGAAGCTACTCTTTTGACTAAAATACCCCACACAAAACTATCACAACTCTTAAAATAACAAACTCAAAGGGAAGAAGAATGTTTGAAAGCATATCAATCACTTCAACTGCTTAATGTTTCTTGTATCGAAACAGGCAGTTAAGAGAAAACAGTCATTAGGCCAAAGGAGAAAATTATTAACAGTTTTTACAAGGTATTTTGAAAAATATAAGCTAAATACTTACCAGGAAGACACTTCAACCCTTTACAAAGATGTTTCATTAATACCAGAATCGGTAAGACAGAACTGTCAAGAACTCACTGGCAGAGTTGCATAAAATAGCTGTTTTTAAGGAAGTGCTACAAAAAGGGGATTTTTTTTAAAAGATACAGTGCCTTCGTAATTTCTATCTCATGATATGGCCAGTAAACACCAAGGGCTATTATTTTGAAGAGGCACAGAATACTTCGTATCCTATGGGCCAAAAACATTAGAACAAACCCCATGAAACCCCATCCAGCATAAGTTGCAGCTCTGCTGGTCCACACAGCTCCACTGGAAACCTCTGACCCGTACAACGCTTGCCCAGCCTCTTTTTACTCCAATTACTTTTCTCCTGATTTTGGACTCCATATTGCCTTTTTTGCCTGGACTATTAACAGCCTTCACTCTGGCCTCCCGAAATCAGTCTCTTAAAGTCATAGGCTCTTGCCCTGGCATTCGCGGCTCTCCATTACAGTCTTAGTCTTATTGACCATCATTCATTTAAGAGGAAGAAATGGAAGCATGCTAGGTTCTTTACTCCACACTTGGAGCTACCAGAGACTCCAAAACGTTAGAAGAGGCTTATGGGTGGTGAACCAGTTGTACGTGTTTGAAGCTGCTGCATTTGCAGAGCAAGTCCCGTTCTCTTCTTTAGTTTTAACGTTCATTTGAGATTATTTTTGGTGGCTCTGATGGAAACTATGGGGTCTCCCTTCACCTAGAATGCTTCCCACCCAGTCCAACCATCTGCCCATTTAACCATCCCATCTTACCCGTTCATCAGAGTCCGATCTAGCATCCACAAGCACCAGGTGGAAATAACCTTCCCCTCTGAAACGTGTCTGCATCACCCTTAACTAACAGTAACCTTCTGCCATTTTAATAGATATCACATTTAGCCAGGGGGAAAACCACCTAAGAGTTTTTTTGTAAACCTTGTGGGTGTGGGAGAGATTTTCTGTTTTGCATTGTTGGAATCTGAGGTCACCATCGATATGGGGCTATTGTTCTAGACCAACTACTTTATTGACCTGATTTGTTATGCAAATGTTAACACACATTCCTCTCTTCTGAAATGTAGATGTTATAGTAACAAGTGTATAATCACTAAAGTTGATGAGTTTTTAATCTGTGCTGTCTCCAAATCTATGCCCTTTTCATGTCACTTTATTTGGTTTTTATTCAACAAATATATATTACTGAACTCTTTCCTCTGCTGGACACTGTCCTGTGTCCAGGCACTACAGCCCTGAACAAATTCTAATCAGGAGAAATAATTACAAAACAAATAAACTAGATAAATGTGAGATAACGATGAGGTCTGAGAAAACGATAGAGAAAGGTGATATGGTCCTGGTGAATGGTCACACAAATTCTCTGAGGTGGGAACATGTGTGAACTGAAATCCAAAAACAAAAAAGAGTGAGTGAAAGAAAAGCAGAGATGCAAAGATCCAGGGAAGCACCTCCTGGCAGAGGTAATAACAGGTACAAAGAGCCTTAGATGAAAATGGTTTATTCAAGGCACAGAAAGAAAGCTGGGGGGTGGGGGTGGGGGAGCTGGAGCAAAATGAGCCCAGGGGCCAAGAGGCAAAGTCAGAGAGGAAGGAGGGGATCCATAGCAACCTACATATCAAGCCAAAAAGAATCTAAAAATCACCTGTGATAGTAGTTACCAGCTTAGCCCCACTTCACAGAGGAGGAATCTAAACCAAGGCTCAAAGACATTTCGTGATTTTTCCTAAGGCCAATTGCTAGTGAGAGATAGGTTGGTCTGCATCCAGATTTGGACCCAACTGACTTCATGCTCTCAACTCCATGTTGGATGGAACCCAGTATCTGAAGACTAAGTTCCTTTAGGCCAGGATTCTCAGTCTTGATGACAGTCTCTATAGCGCCCAGCTACAAGCTTGATACATATTTGAAATTAATGGAAAAACAAGTACACTTTCTAAGCCAGCATTTTGCCAGCTGATGTCTCCACAGTTTTATTCTGCAAGCTGTTAATAAATGGATCCTGAAAAACAGTTGAGTGAACACGTTTTGCTGCTTGAACTTCTTTAGTGAAGGCAATGAGTATATTGATGAGTATGACACAGTCCTATATCACAGATGAGAAAATAGAAATGCAGTTTTGGGTTCTGTAGGGCTAAGGGTTGAAGTTGCTTTCAGCAACCCGGAAGTTGACGTATTGTCCTTTTAGCACTTTAGAAGTCAAGGCTTCTTATATTACTTGAGAATCTGATGACAGCTATGAGTTCTCTCCCCGGGGAAATGCCATCAGCACACATTTTCAGGCAAACCCTCACAGTCAAGCCAATGGACCACACTTTGGGAGCTCTTGTTATAGTGTATTTTCAAAGCCTTCTTAATTAAGATCTTAAGGACTGCCTCTTAAGACAGTTGTACCCAATACACACACCCACACAGAGCATCTTTTTGGGAATAGACACCAGTATTCCCTTCAGGAGTAAACTGAGTAACAAGGGCTCTAAAGAAAGGATCCCTGATTGACAGTTTTCTTTTAGAGTTCATCGTCCTCAGTGGCAACTGAGATGATTTTAGAACATCTGAAGCAGCAGATGTCCTGGTGTCTACATCATAGGGTGCCAAGCTTCAGGAGGAAGATGGCGTTTTCTGAGAATAAAGAACTTCAGAACCTAGGAAAAGGGAGACTAAATTCAAGCTCTTACCACTTTGCAATTTCTACTTAAATAATTTAATTGTTTAGGGGATTACAGAATCCCCTAATCTTAGTAAGATCTCTGAAAACCTAATAAGCAAATAATATTGCTAGACCATAAAGAAGGTGCTAAAAAACTTCTGTCTGAGTAGGAAAATTCCTAGAACCATAGATTAT
This sequence comes from Rhinolophus sinicus, assembly GCF_057876585.1. Classification (NCBI taxonomy): domain Eukaryota; kingdom Metazoa; phylum Chordata; class Mammalia; order Chiroptera; family Rhinolophidae; genus Rhinolophus; species Rhinolophus sinicus. The sequence continues at coordinate 19,568,990 of NC_142501.1, forward strand.
AAGACAAATAGCTAACCCTCACCCTCATTTTAATAATTACTTGCACTGGATTACTCTTTAAAATTTATTGAGACTTGTTTTGTGACCCAACATAGGACCTCTCGTTATAAATGTTTCACTTGCTGTTGAAAGAAGGTATGTTTTGCAGTAATTGCACATAGTGCCGAATAAATAGATCTAGTTGGTTGATAATGTTGTTCAAATCTTTCATATCCTTATTGATTTTTTTTGTTTGCATGTTCTGTCAATTACGAAGATTACAGAAGATTACAAAGATTACAAAGAGTAATGTCCAACTGTAATTGTGGATTTGCCTATTTGTCCCTTTAGTTCTGTCAGTTTGTGCTTCAAGTATTTTGAAGCTTTATTATTAGACACATACACATTTAGAATTATACGCTCCTGATGAACTGAGTCTTTTATCCTTATAAAATTTCTGTCATTCTTTCTGGCAATCCTTTTCTGGTAGTCCCTGAAGTCCACTTTGATATTAACCTCACCAGGATTCTTATTCTTTTTTTACTTTCAACATGTCTATATTGTGGCTTTATATTTAAAGTATGACTCTTTAAGCAGCATTTAATTGGGTATTGCTTTTTAAAATCTAGTTTGACTATCTCTGCCTTTTTAGTGCTTAGTCTAATTTAGTAATTATTGATATAGTCAGGTTTAAGTCTACCATCTTGCTATTTGCTTTCTAGTCTATTTTTTGTTGCTTTGTTCTTCATTTCCTGCTTCCTTTTGGATTAAATAATTATCGTATTATTTCATTTTATTTCCTCCATTAGCTTTTTATAAAGTGATATGTTATGATATAGCATTTCACGTATAATGTAAGAACCTTATCATTATATTCAGTATAATTCCATTTACATCCCTTCTTATCCTTTGTGCTACTCATCACATATTTACTTCTATGTATGAGTATGTTATTACCGTAGATTATTTAACCCTCACAATAATGCTGTGAGGTGGTATTATCCCTGAGTTCTGTTTGTGGCTCCATATCTTCAGTGTAAACTTGGATAAATTACTTAATCACTGTTTCCTATCAGTAAAATGTGGATAATGATTTTACTTACCACATCAAGCTATTGTGAATATCTGAGTGAATCCATGTATTGTATTTTGAATAGTCTTGGTATTTAATAAATGCTCAGCAAACGTTAGGTATTATTATCCATTTTATAGATGAAGAAACAGAAGTTCAGGAAGGTCAAGTGACTCAGTCAAGGTCACAGATAGTGAGTGGGAGAGGTGAAAGTTTTCAAACCAGTTCTACCTGACTCCAACCAAAGGCTTATGACCACTCAACTGACTTTGCTTCTTATCTGTAGGGTGAGACTGGGAATGAGAATGAGAATAAGAATTCGATAATTGCTCTAGTCAAAGAACTCTTGAGAGGTTTTATTGAGATAGTGCAGGAGAAAGAGCTGAAAATATGCACTACGGTAAATGTTGATCACCAAAACAGCTCCTATTTTACCACATCTGGGACGAGCAGCCTAGCTGGCAAGTGGCAGAGCCAGGACTCAAACCCAGGTCTTTCCTTGCTGTGACTGGTGCCTCTTCCCAATAACCAGGTTAACAAGTGTTCTTCACAGGTTGTGTGTATTTACTGCAATTGCAATTACTTTAATAGTTCCTTGAACCCGTGTTCCTACCAATGGAGAAAACTCCTCTGACACAGGACTAGTAAAAAAACACCTGTGCAGACACACATAAAGATAGGAAAATATCTGCATATGTATATGTATATGCACCCTGACAAGAGAATGAATAAATAAATGGTGTTATGTCCACATAACGGAATAATATAGAAGAGTGAAATGAATAAACTATAGCTAAATGCAATGACATAGAAGAATAAAGTTCAGTGAAAAAAGTAAAACAAAGGAAACCATTTAAATATAACAGAATTTTTAAAGAATTTGAAAACAAACAACTAAATGTAGTTTTAACCATCTTTTCTTTTTCTTCCTTCGTTCTTCCCTCCCTTCCTCCTTCTGCTCCCTCTCTTTCTTCTTCTCCTCCTCCTTCTCCTTCTCATTCTTCTTCTCTATCTCTGTATCTATCTAATCTCTCTTTCTATGGTTGATGGATGTGTGTATGTGTGTGTGTGTGTGTATAAACGAAAGGAATAATAAGCAGAAAGTTTAGGGTGGTAGATGCTCCTGGGGGTGAAAAAGCAGGGAGATGGTCTAAGGCATAGCACATAATATATTAACATTTTTTCAGTTTTTTAAGGGGGATCAAATATATGGTGATGAAAGGAGAACTGACTCTGGGTGGTGAACACACAATGGGATTTATAGATGATGTAATACAGAATTGTACACCTGAAATCTATGTAATTTTACTAACAATTGTCACCCCAATAAATTTAAAAAAATTAAAAAAAAATTTTTTTTTTCAGTTTTTAGACCAGGAGATAGGTTCATGGGTATTCATTTCATTAAAATGAAAGCATATGTATCTTTTTATGTGTTTCAAATAGCATACTAAAATAATCAACAACAGATAAAGGGAACAGGAATATAAGGTCATCTAACAAAGCAGGGAAAGTTCCAAAAAAGAAAACTCTAAGGAAACAATTTTTGCTTGAACAGTGACAAAAAGTCATCAGTGTTGTAAAACTATATATTTTTATTCTATTAAAATTCGAGCATGATTTAAATACAATCTGTGTAAATGTATGACATTAATAAAGAAGTATGACAATAATAAATGTGACAGTAATAAAAAGTGCAGAAGTTTAGAAAACGTGTTTTGTCCCCCTCATCATAGTCTCCAATCCATTCCAAGTATTATTTCTTGTTTGAAACTCTATATTCTTAACAGGAATAATTTTGCCATCAGATAACATTGTACCGTACATATGGACTTTCTAGATTTGTGTTTCTTGGCATGTCACGGGAAAATATAAAAGCAGACCCAGCTGGTTTAAAATACATTTGGTTAGGCATCTATACTCTCTTCTTTTGTTTGAGAAACCAAAGAGCTCAGTTATTTTTCTTTTGCATTCATGGTATGAATTCCCATAGTTTCTGTGGAAAAGAGGAAGTTAAAGGGTCAATTTTCAGATTTGAGGTATTAGATGCTAATGTGCTTAAATGTTCACGTGTTTGAAAGGATCGCCATCAGCTAAAGTCCAGAGTGAGAGTCCTTTGGGAACCTGGAATGGGGAAAGATAATACCGTGTTTTCCTGAAAATAAGACCGAGTCAGACAATCAGCTCTTATGCGTCTTTTGGAGCAAAAAATAATACAAGACGCGGTATTATATTATGTTACGTTATGTTATGTAATTTTATGTTATGTTATGTTATATTAAAGACCTGGCCTTATATTATAGTAAAATAAGACCGGGTCTTATATTAATTTTTTGCTCCAAAAGACGCATTAGAGCTGATGGTCCAACTAGGTCTTATTTTGGGGGAAATAGGGTATTATTCCCATTAGATTAAACAGCAAGGAGAACAAAACCAACCTCAGAGTCTCCTGAAAAAGATGGGCAAACAGGAATATTCAAAAAGACAATGAGTCTTTCGGAAGGGAGGGCTGCTACTCAAGGGATCCCAGAAAGAAGCCTATTCTAGAACTATCCAAGAAGTATCCAGAAGTAGAGCTAATCTGCTTCTGGGCAAAATCATTGCTATTGTGGAGATGGATGCAGGGTGTGGTAGCCAAGAATTTTAGAAAACTTCAGGCATCTCTGGAAAGACCATCCTCCTTATAATATGCTGAGCTAGTAGGTGGGTCAGGCAGGCAGATTCCAGAAACTACAATATTTAAATCTAAAATATCACCACAAATATACAGAGGCAGGGGAAATATAGTATTTACCCAAGTTGCTCTCAAGGACAGGGCTATAAGTAGTTGGAACAACAACAACAAAAAAGTTTTCTAAGGTGTCGGGCAGCAGTGGGAAGTGAGACTTCTGAGAGACTCCCTCTTGTACCTATGAGGTCTCTGAATGGCCTCCATTTATTCATTTACCAAACATCTACTGAAGACCAAATAGAATCTTAGATCTAGGTGCAAGAATATGTCAGTAGCTAAAGCAGACAAAAATCCCTGTCTTTGTAGCATTTCTGCAAGGGGAGACAGATGGTAAGCATGGGCTTGATGAATAAGTACATTACGTAGCATAATGGAAGATAAGTGGCTTATGAAACACATAGAAAGTTGAGCAGGTAAGGAGAAGCAGGAATGGGCGAGATTCCTTTTTTAAAGAGGGTCACCAGGCCATGGCATAGTAAGATGGTAGCACTTACGTGAAGACTTAAAGGAGGTAAGGAAATGAACCTCCTTCTTCTCCACGTGGACATCTGTGGGAAGACAATCCAGACAGAGGCAAGAAGGGGTGAAAGGCAGCATTTGAGCCAAGGCCTTCTTAAGAGGGAGAATCCCTGTTAATTACAGGACTGTATTGGTTGCTTGGGGGCCTTGAGGAAAGTGGTCTTTACCCCACCTTTCCTGAAGTCAGAACTCACTTCTAAATGCTTTAAATGTCAAATTGATATTTTAAGGATATCAATTTGAGTGTGCACCACTTTAGGAGTCTACTCAGGATGCCTATTTGTTTCCATGTCTTCTGATACCATTAAACATTCCATGTGGCTTGCTTGGGGTAGGGGAGGTGTCTAAGTCCCCCCTTTAGCTGGGTCAACAGCCTCCAGTCCTTTACAGTAAGATTAAGGCAAAACTGTAAGTAGACGTGCCCAGGTAGGAATTTTAACCCAGGTTTTTTCATCTATCATTTCAATCCCTGAAATTGGATTAAGGTAATCCCTGTTTGCTAATGCCCTTAGGCACTTTTAGGTAGAAGATAGCATCCAGTTATTTCTATAATGTTTCAAATATAATACCAACGAGACAGTAAAGAATCATCAGACATGGAGATTAGGCAATTTGAAGGAGAACCAGTAGTAACAAAAGACAGTAGAAATCGCCCCAGAGCTTCTGAGATTGGGGTTGTCAGCCACAGACTTTGAAATAATTATATTTATAGTGTTTGAGAAGATGAAAAAAAGCAAGAGTGAAAATCTCAGCAGGGAACTGGAAATTATTATTTCACTTTAATGGACAACCAAATAAAAATGTTAGAACTGAAAAATGAGGTGCCAAGAATAAGAACCCAATATATCCATTCATGCCTTTTCTATTTTTATACAACAAAACAATTTGTTGATTTTCTCAAAAAAAAATTGGCTTAGTTTGTTTCTTTTGTTTGCTTTTTTTTTTCCTATTCATTTTCACCTTTGTTATCTCCTTTTTATTCTCTTTGTATTTTTTTTTTAATCTCTTATTTGGGATGCATGGCATTAATTTCTGTTTATGTTTGTTTGTTTTTTTTAAACTAATATGAGCAGATAAGGCTAAAAGAATCACTTCTGCTCTATCCCACAAGTTTTGATATAGAGCGCTTTCACTATTATTCCGTACTAATTATTTGTTAACTTTTCGTTATGATTTTTTTCTTTCACCCAGCAGTTATTTATAAGTATGTTTATAATTTCTAAATACAGTATCTCAGGGGCTTTTAATGTTTTTTTGGTGACACTATTAAGTTAAAAATTAAAAACAAAAACAGAACTCAGCAAACTTTTTTTGTAAAGGACCAAGTAGCAAATATTTTAGGTTTTGCGAACAATATATAGTTTCTGTTGCATATTCTTCAATGAAATACTATGTAGCCATTACAATGACGCATTATTTTTATATCAATATGGAACTCTAAGACACATTATAAAATAAAAATGCAAGATGCTAGCGTATATAGGATAATTCGACTGATATTTAAAGGGATATATTAAATAGTATATGTGCTTATCTATGCATGGAATAGTCTGGAAGGATACATAAGAAACTGATAAAAATGAGTGTCCCTGGGGAAAAACTAAGGATTGAGTACCAGAGATGGGAGACTCACTTTTCACTGTGTATGTTTTACTTCTTGTATTTTCTTTTTAATCATATGCATTACCTAGTTAAAAATACATACAAGTTTTTTAAAATTCTAGGCTGGCATTTTATTATATAACATAGGTTTAAATATACTTTCTTCCTTTGTCCTGAAGAAGTTTTCACAATTAGGAATAAAAGGTACCGTGAAACCAGGTAAGAATATTCCATTAACACATAGTCTTGACAGAATAAAGAAAGCCTCATAGATGTTAACAAAATAAACAACAGACAAAAACCAAAAACCTTCAATCTGCATTTAAAATCTGGCTGGGTGTAGCCTTTGAAAGTTAACATTTTTAATAAAATTACCTCTTGTTCAGATTCCAGAAGAGTTTCACCTCTTTTTAAAAGGCAAGTTACCTTTTTAAAAGGCAAGTTAAGTTGACACAAGTTAAAATCTAGCAGAAAAAGTCTGAGGCTCATAGAACTGAAAATGAGTTAGAAAACTTAAACTTTAAAAGCATGAGGGAAGCAGCAGAGTGCAAGTCAAAGCATAAACTTTGGAAATCCCTAGTCTGCTTTGTAATATGGGAATTTGGGTAGTGGTTTACCCATTGGTTCATTTTCTCATCTGTGCTGCATTTAATATTATATTGGAGGTCATAAACAGTATAATAAGACAAAAAAAGAATAAAAAGCATATGGACTGGAAAGGAAGAAGTAAAATTGTGCTTATTTGAAGATGATGTGATTAGCTATGTATACAATTCCTAGAAATCCACAAAAATGTTGCTATTACTAATAAGTGAAGTTAGCAAGGTTGCAGAATATAAGGTTAATATACAAAAAAATTATATTTCTATATACTGGCAACAAAAAATTGGACATTGAAATTTAAAACATTATCATTTATATTAGCATTTAAAGACATAGTATACTTAGAGATAAAATATATGTGAAACCTGAACATTGAAAACATTGTTATGGGGTGGCTGGTTAGCTCAGTTGGTTAGAGCATGGTGCTAATAACACCAAGGTTGCCGGTTTGATCCCCACATGGGCCAGAGTGAGCTGTGCCCTCCTTTAAAAGAAATAATAATAAGTAAAAAATAAAACTTTGTTGAGAGAAATTAAGAAGACCTAAATAAGTGGAGAGTTACACAATGTCCATGCATTAGAGACTAAATATTGTTAAGATGTCAAGTCCTCTCAAATTTAGTTATAGATTCTAGATGTCAATCAAAATGTCAGCACATGACGTGTAGAAATTGACAAGCTGATTATAAAATTCATATGAAAATCCAAAGAATCTAAAATAGCCAAACAATTTTTCAAAAGAACAGTGTTGAAAACATATCATAAAGCTACAATAATCAATATCATAGTATGATATTGGCATAAGGATAGACAAATAGATTAATGGAACTGAATAGAGTCCAAAAATAGACATATATGTATGGTTGATTGATTTTTTTAATAAAATGAAGCTGGAATAATTTGATATCCAGATGGAAAAAATGATCCACCTCATAACACATATAAAAATTGACTCTAAATGATTCAAAGATTTAAAGTAAAGAGTTAAAACTGTAACACTTTAATATGGAAGCATAAAAGAAAATGTTTATGCCCTTGTGTTAGGCAAAGATTTGAAAATAGGACACAAAACCTGAAAGAATAACAACTGATAAATTGAACTTCATGAAAATATAAACCTTGGCTCTTCAAAAGATCCTGTGAAGAAAATTAAAAGCCAAGCTATATTTATTTATGCAAACCTTAATTCTGTTTAAAAGACTTATATCCACACACAAAAAAAACCTCTGAAACTCAATAAAAAGACTAAAGCTCAAGTTTATGTTTTTATTTTCTGTTTATCAATTATTTACTTATTTTAACTTTTAAATTTTTTAAATTATAGTTGACATTCAATATTATATTAGTTTCAGGTATAAGCATAGTGGTTAAACATTTATATAACTTATGAAGTGATCCCTCCAGTAAGTCTGTTGCCCACCTGGCACCATACATAGTTATTAAAATATTACTGACTATGTTCTCTTGTGCTATACTTTACACCCCCATGAGTATTTTGTAACTGCCAATTTGTATTTTTTAATTTCTTCGCCATTTTCATCCAGCTCCCCAACCCCCTCCCATATAGTAATCATCAGTTTATCCTCTGTATCCATGAGTTTGCTTCTATAAAACTCAACTTTAAAAAGGGGACAAATATTTGAACAGACCCTTCATTAAAGAAAATACATAAATAGTAAACACATGAAAAGATGCTCAACATCATTTGTCATTGGGGAAATGCAAATTAAACACCACAATGAGCTACATCCACACACATACTAGAATGGCTATAATTTAAAAGATCAGGAGTTACCAAGTGTTAGCAAGGATATGAAGCAGTTAGAACTCTCATATATTGCTCTTGGGAATGTAAAATGGTATATAGCCATTTGGAAAATAGTTTGAACATGTACCTACTATATGACTCAGCCGTTTTGCTCTTAGATGTTTGCCCAAGAGAAATGAAAACACGTCCACACAAAGACTTGTATGAAAATGATCATTGCAGCTTTATTCATAATAGCCCCAAATTGGAAATAACCCAAATTTCCGTCAACTTATGAATGTATAAACAAATTTTGATGTAGCCATACAACGGAATTTTACTCAGGAGAAAAAGGAACAAACTATTGACACACCCCCATTCAACCTGGATGAATCTCAAAAACCTGATGCTAAGTGAAAAAATCCAAATACAAAAGACTACATACTGTATGATTCAATTTATATGAAATTCTAGTATATGTGCTGCCTAAGTGAGCACATATATGAAATTCTAGAACAGGCAAAACTGTAGTGTCAGAGGTCAGAACTATAGTTGTCTAGTGTTAGAAACCAGCAGAAGGGACTGGCTGCAAAAAGCAACAAGGAAACATTTTTGGGGTGATGGAATGTTCTATATCATGATTGTGGTGATGATTACATAGCTATACATTTGTTAAAATCATTGTGTTCTTAAAATTGGCAAATTTTACTCTATGTAAGTTATACATCAATAAAGAGGATTTTAAAAACCAATAATAGAGAATGTAATTAACAACTTTATGTCCATAATTAAAAATGTAGATAAAATGGACAAATTCCTTGAAAAACACAGTTACTGAGGTGACACTAATAGGAAGGCTTCATACACTTCCTAAACTACATACACTTGTGAAAAAGAAGCTGATACTTGCAAACAAACCTGTGTTCTACCTACCAGAAGAGTGTAGATAGTGTAATTAGGACAGGTTTTTCATTGCTATTTTGTTTGTTTTGTTCTTGTTTTTAACTAATGTGTTGAAACCATTTTTCTTCAGAAACTGTGTTAGTAAATATTATACTTTGTTGCTCTCAGTAAAAGATTCAACTATATTTGTTTACCTGGAGACACATATTGTTTAAATTAGTTCTAAAAGCCACAAAAGGAAAACGAATGATTAATTTTATTAAAGACATATATAACTCAGTGTGAAAATAAGTATATACCCAGGATATTAATATTAGAATAGAAAAAAGTCTCAGGGACATTTTTATTCTTCTGTTCATTTTTTTCTTTTGTCCTGTCTGGCAATTCCTAATTTGGTTTTGGTAGAAAATCAAATCTTACTCGATATATCTTTATGAACATTTGGTAGTGGGTAGGAGAGGAAGGCAGGTCTCTGGATTGAATTTTTGCTTCCCTTAAACATAAAACTATTAAAAAAATTATACCTCCTCCTATTTTTCCTTACATTTAATAAAGGTGAAGATTTTTCAGAAAATGACACAATAGGTTATAAATCAGACTATTGCAAGAGCAGAGATTAGCTATGAGAAAACAAAATCACTTATCACTCCACGAAAATACTAATTGAAGCATAAACATACAGAGGGTGCCAAAAAAATGTATATACATTTTAAGAAAGGAAAAGACTACATTAAATTTATAATACTCAATATACCGATAACAAAAGATGAATACAAGTTACGTTTGACTTCTGCAATTATAAGAGGTGCTCAAAGTGGTTACCATCAGCGTAATTTTAATGTTTTTTTTTTCCTTTCTTAAAATGTGTATACATTTTTTTGGCACCCTCGGTATTTTCCACTCCCCATGGATTTGTTTTATCCAACCAGCCATCGCCGTTTTTGAAAGAATGTTAAATGCTAACTTTCAAATTTCTCTTCTTCTATAGGCATGCTTATGATTAATACAAGAAATATAGAATAAATGATTTAATATGAGCAAGGTGTTCAGAACAATACCAGGCATATAATATTGTATTAATAATAGGTTATTTTTTAAAGAGATTAAAAAAAATTAGATGAGCAGTGTTGTGATTGACTCCCACTTAAATCGTAGTTGTCTGGGAACAAGTGAGGACCCATTGCAAAGTGTCCTAGGAACCTGGAACTTCTCAAAAGAGCTAAAATTGAATCTTTAAATTATTGACCTTGCATTTGTGCCTCTGTACTCATTTTGAAGCAAACTCATTTACATATTATATTTCCACCTGTATTTCCTCTCGATATCTTTGCTCTTTTTTTTCTCAATTTAAGAAATCAAGAAAAATGTTTAAGAACTCAGATTGTTAAGGCTGGAGACAGACTCTTTGGGTTGAAATCCGAGCTCTACCATTTTCCAAATTCAATTTTTCCTATGCCTAATATTAATAAAAACACAATGACATTGCTGACATTATTATATGGCACAGAAGGGTTAAGTAACTTGCCCAAGGTCACATTGCACTATCTACCTGAGGAAAAGCCTCACCTTTATGGAAATGCTATACAAAGGCAAATTAATCCTGATCCTTCCATTCAAGACCAAGAAAGCAAAATTTGGTTCAACCCACAAGCATTGATTGAGAACACGTGCAAATCAGGGCATGACTTCTGCCCTTTCCACCCTGATAACCTGTAGGTGAGGTGAATGAAGAAACAGCCCGAGTAGTTGTATGAGATGTCATACATGACAATAGACATGGGAAAAGAGTTTGGGTAGCTTAGTTATGCATAGATGCATGGTGAGGGCCAGAATGAATCAGGAAAAGCCACAAAGAGAAGGGACACTGGAAAGGCAGCTTTGAAACATGATGTTCAGAATTGTCTCAAACCAACGACTCTGCTAACATAGAACACAATGTTTGTCGTAGTCTTTCCAAAGTGAACTGGCAAAGCTAGTCTGATGTACACAGAGTGACCAAAGGGGTTCACTGGATGTTGGACTTTCAGTTGTAAAACTAAAAATTTAAACCAGTCCTGGGCAAACCAGAGAAATTGGTCACCACAGAAGTACGTAATATAGCTATTAACAGTGGTAACTAGCATTTGTTGACTACAGTAGTCTCCCCCTTATCTGTTGGAGATATGTTCCCAAACCCCCAGTGGATGCTTGAAACCACGGAAAATACTGAACCCTATACTGTCATGCTCTGCTTAATCACAGAGGATACATTCTGAGAAATGCATCATTAGGTAATTTTGTCTACTATGTCACTAGGCAATAGGAATTTTCTAGCTCCATTATAATCTTATGGGACCACCGTATATATGGGGTTTATCATTGACCGAAACGTCATATTGTACTGCAGTCAACTTTTCACTTAAAGGAAGCACTTTATGGCTTTTTTTGGGCATATCCGAGTTGCCAGCATCACTACTCTTGTGCTTCGGGGCCATTAAGGAAAATAAGGGTTACCTGAACACAAATACTGTGATACCACTACGGTCAATCTGATTGATAACTGAGACAGCGACTAAGTGACTGACAGGTGGGGAGCATATCCGTGGATACATTGGACAAAATATTGACTCACATCTGGTGAGGGACTAAGTGGGACACCTCAAGAATTCACACAACTCAGAATATCACACAACTTAAAACTTGTAAATTGTTTACTTCTGGAATTTTTCTATTTACTATGTTTGGACCACGGTTGCCCGAGGGTAACCGAAACTTCGGAAAGTGAAACCACAGATAAGGGGGGACTACTGTAACTACAACATACTGGATGGATGCTGTTCTAAATGATTTCCATTTCTTAGCCCATTAATTCCACCCAACAACCCCACCCCAGTTTAAAACTATCATTAGTTCTATTATGCAATGAAAGAAGTCAAGACACCGAGATTCTCAAGGTCATGCATCCAGGAAGTGGTGGGACCAAACCCAGATGTTGTCCTTCTGGAACTGGCATTTTTCACCATTATTCTATCCTGGGCAAACATCAAAATAACCAGCTATTTTGTTTGGTATCTGAGGATCTTGGACTCCTATAAACATTGGAAGAGTCAGACTTGAGAAGCAAAGCATTCAATATGTCGTTAGTTAGGTTTATTTGAGTCCAGAACTGCCAGACGCCCAAGTCCATTCCTCTCCAAGACAAAATTTCTCCTGCTTTTGAGAAGTTCCAGGTTCCTAGGACACTTTGCAATGGGTCCTCACTTGTTCCCAGACAACTACGATTTAAGTGGGAGTCAATCACAACACTGCTCATCTAATTTTTTTTAATCTCTTTAAAAAATAACCTATTGTTAATACAATATTATGTGCCTGGTATTGTTCTGAGCACCTTGCTCATATTAAATCATTTATTCTATATTTCTTATATTAATCATAAGCATGCCTATAGAAGAGAAATTTGAAAGTTAGCTTTTAACTTTCTTTCAAAAACGGCGATGGCTGGTTGGATAAAACAAATCCATGGGGAGTGGAAAATACCAAGGGTGCCAAAAAAATGTATACACATTTTAAGAAAGGAAAAAAACATTGAAATTACGCTGATGGTAACCACTTTGAGCACCTCTTGTAATTGCAGAAGTCAAATGTAACTTGTATTCATCTTTTGTTATCGGTATATTGAGTATTATAAATTTAATGCAGTCTTTTCCTTTCTTAAAATGTATATACATTTTTTTGGCACCCTCTGTATGTTTATGCTTCAATTAGTATTTCTCTTGGAGTGTAAGTGACTTTGTTTTCTCATAGCTAATCTCCGCTCTTGCAATAGTCTGATTTATAACCTATTGTGTCTTTTTTAAACACAATTTCTCTTTTTCAATCTAAGGTCTTCTACGGAACTGCTCTTGGTGATTCAGAAGTTCTTGTGACCTTGTCGAAAGGAGCTTTGGAAACATCGATGTTTGTTTGCTTGTTTTTATAGATTTTTATCAGGCAGTTTACCTGCCCTCATGCCTTAGGGAAGGAGAATGGGAAGCCACCAGCATCTGTGGTCATTGTTGAGTGATCAACTTAGTGTGCTAATGATTTGAGGGAGAACGAATTTGAGGGGGGAGGAGCAGTTTTTCCAATTCCCAATCACTGTCAGAATGCGTTTGCTTTCCAAGGGGATTTCCATTTCATCTCAATTTTTATATTACCGTAGGACTAATTAATGGCCGTAAAACATTTGTAGGCCCCGGCTAATCAACCCAGTCAGAAATAATTTTTTCCCCTCCTTCAAAACCTCCAAAAAAGGAGAAACCATAATTTTCCTTTGAAAACTAAGCCTAGCAAATCAGAAGCCTTTATGGTAAAGAAAGGCAATCGTGGCTTGGATTCTGCCAGTCAGTCTCATTAACAGTGCATTATCTTTATATCATTCTGTACTCATTTTCCCCTGAACTTATTTTCTTCTGTCCAGAGCACTTCCTGGTACCAATTAAGTCACCAATAAATGCTACTTTTTAAAATTTTCTATTTTGAAATACTTTCAAAATTTAAAGTGTTGCCAGAAGAGTACAGATTCAGCAATTGTTATAGATTCACTACACTTGCTTATCTCTCTCTTGGTAAAATTTATGACCAAAACCTTAACTTAGACAGGAATTGGGAGGGCTTGTGGGAGGAGCTCTCTCATCCCATGTCATCGCAAGAGTCCTACAGGTTACAACAGAGCTCTATGGTAGTAACAGCCCCTGCCCTTAACTTTCTTTTCCCCTCTACAAATACTTCCTCAATCAATGTGCCAGCAGAACTTGCACATGGCTCGCCATGTGTGCATGTTCCAGGTTGCAATCTTCTCTTTTTCCCAAATAAATCCTTTTTGGTGACAGAATACCTAGTCAACATTTGTTTTGCAGTCGACATTCTCTATTTTTTATTGATACATACAATTTTTAATGAACCGCTCGAAAGCAAGTTTCAGACATCTTGCCTTTTTGTGTCTAAATAGCTCAGCATGTATATCCTAAAAATAAGGACATTCTCTTATGCAACTGAGAGATAACAGAAAATATATATTGGTTTCTGCCCCCAGTTCCTGACACAGAGCTCCTGAAATGCTTATAGATTCCTAAGTGATAAGAGAAGTAAGAGGGTCTTTTTTTCTATTGAGGTGACTCTGGGCGGGCTCCTCATGGCTCCTGAATGGGGGCTGGTCACCAGAAAAACCAAGCCATGAATTCAAGCTTTGAATTTTCAGCCCCTCCCCACTTTCTCCAGAGAAGGGAGAGAGATTAGAAATAGAATTAGTATTTGACCATTCTTACATGAGGAAGCCTCCATAAAATCCTAATACTATGGGGTTTTGAGAGCTTCCAGGTTGGTGGACACGTCCACTCTAGGCGGGTGATGTAGCCGAACTCCATGGGGTCTGAATAGCTTATGCTTGGGACCTTCCCAGACCTCATCCTATGTATCTCTTTATCTGGCTGTTTATCTATATCCTTTACCACATCTTTTAATAAACTAGTAAACATGTTGCCCTCAAAAGTGAATTGCACCCAAGGAAGGGGTGATTAGAACCTCTGATCTGCAGCTGATTTGTCAGAAGCACAGATGATAACTTGAGCTTACAACTGAAGTTTGAGGTGTGTACATGGTGGGGCAGGGGCAGTCCTGTGGAACTGAGCCCTTAACCTGTGGGATCTGATGCTATCTCCAGATAGAAAGTGTCAGAATTTAGTTAAATGGCTGGACACTCAGCTGGTGTGATGGAGAATTGCTTGGGGTGGGGAAAAAAAATCTCCACAATTTTGGTGACCAGAAGTAAAATGTTTTGTGTAAGTAGTTAAATTGAGGTTACTTATAATCCCACAGATAGACTTTATAACTCTTTCTTTTCCTCTATTTGTATTATTAAAAACCAATCTGGGGTCCTTCAAAATTTTATTCTGATGATGTTAAGTCAGAGTGGCAAAGAAAATAGGCTTTAATGCCTGACAGAGTGGTTCATATCTCTGATCTCACTTAGCAGTTGTGACTTTGAGCAATTAACTCATCCCTTAATTTTCTCATTTGGAAACTGATCATAATGAGAGTGTCTGCAGTTCATTTGTCTATAATGAAGATTAAAGGAAGCAGTGAATAAAATAAAGCACTTAGCTCTTGGCCTGGCACAAAGTAAGTGTTCAATAAAAAGGTGTGGTTGCTATTATTGTAATTAACCCATTCAATGGCAAGCAAAGGCAGCTAGTTCTCCCTAAAACTTTCTCAGCCTCTTTCGCTGTTGGGATGGGGCCATAGGATTAATTCTAAGTCAAAGGACTAGAGGTGGGCATATCATGTGCCAGTCCCATGGCACTTAAAAACTCCCTCTTACTGCTCCCCTGCCATAGTGACTTTGGAGGCTGCATGTTCCAGATGGAATAGTGACAAGGTGGAGATAAGTTGCCCATCACGTATATAATTTCAATGAACAAGAAATAAACCTTTTTATCTTAAGCCACTGAGATTTCCAAGTTTATATTTTACTACAGTAGAATCCAACATTTACTTGATTAATTCAAGTGGCATGTCCACATAATGTATGCATGATGAATTGACAATTATTCAAAACACTAAATAGACTGTTGATTCTATGTTTACTTATAGTTGACTCTATGTTTACTGATACTCATTCAACAGCTATTTCTTGAATACTAATAACATGCCTGACTGTTCTGGCAAGTGGCAAGCAAAACCAGACAGAGTACCTTCAATCATAAAGGTGATGATCTAGTGGGGGAGACAGGTATTAATCAAATAATGACATAAGCAGATGCAGAAGTATAACTGGTGTTGTGTTAAGAAGAAGGGAGAAGACCATGGGGCTATGAGAGGCTATAACTGAGAAATGACGTTTACCAGTAGCTGGGTGATCCTGGGTAACTTGGCTTCTTAGCATTAGTTTCTTGTAAAATGAGTACATCATCCTAGCTGATCTTCCATCCCAGGCCTACTATTCTATATTTCTTTGTGAATTCTTCTGTTTCCCTTGTTTGTGTGAGCGCTTTTTAAATCAAAAAACTGTTTTAGCAGAAACATTGGCTACCAGATGAGGCAATGTGACTTTTTCTCATACAGCTAATTTAAATTCAATAGTGTTAGTCAGCCTCCCTCAATGTTTTTGCTGAAACACTGGAATAATGCTTACTAATCATCTCCAGGGGAACTTTGTGAGCTATGAATAAGCAAATTTTATTGAGTAAGAAAGGCAGGAGGTGTACAACCATTTAGCAGAGATGAACCTCTCGGGGGTGGAATTTGAAAAGCACCTGAAGAAGTCTGGGGACGGGGGAAATCTTTCCCCTTCTAGCTATCTGAAATCCCATATCGTTCATAACTCTTCAGAAAACCTTTAAATGACAATGAAAGTGTTTACTTGGGAACAACACCATTCTTTTTTTCTAATACTGGAGTGTGACTGTCGTATGGTAGCTGGAAGTCACTGAGGGATAAGCGAGGGAAAGAGCTCAGAAAGACCTGGAGCTTGAGGGACTTGGCCAGAGAATGTAGAGTTGGGTTGGGGTGTAGAAGTAAGCACTCTCTAGGGAGGCCCTGGCTGCCAAGTGGAAGAGACCACCCAAATGAAGGATCAAGGAACAATAACTTTACTTCACAATGTTGCCAAGGGCCAACAATGAGTACCTGGCATATTTACTACCAAATAAGTTCACTACCTCATACCAAGCACCATAACAACATGGGGTGGTCTTACATAATCAAAAAAAAGAAAGAAAGAAGGGAAGCAAAGAATGAAAGAAAGAAAGAAAGAAAGAAAGAAAGAAAGAAAGAAAGAAAGAAAGAAAGAAAGAAAGAAACAAAGAAACAAAGAAACAAAGAAAGAAACAAAGAAAGAAACAAAGAAAGAAACAAAGAAAGAAACAAAGAAAGAAACAAAGAAAGAAACAAAGAAAGAAAGAAAGAAAAAGAAAAAGTCAAAGTACTTTAAGCAAAAGTGGAAAGGGGTATGATTTCCCACCCTGCCAATGACTGGAGGTCTTTGCTATGAGTTTCATAACATCTGTATATCCTAAATAGGTGTCAAAGAGGAAAAGGACAGAAAAAAATTAGCACAAACTTCAATTCATGTGACTTTGATTCCCACGTTGATGCCAGCGGAAAAAACAATACATAACTGCAAAATAACTTTTTAAAAAATTACATGACTAAGCAAAACTGACATTAACAAGCAGTTCTTCTTTTTGTAAAGGACTCGAAACTTGCTAACATAATAGCAGCACTTTTCTCATGCCCATAGTACCATTTTCACATCCCACATTTTGCCAGTTTGGTATTTTCTTCCTTATTGCTTAAAAGATTATCAGATATTTTGAAAGGAGAAAAGTCCATTAAAATGCATGTAGACTATGCTTTTAAAATTCTGATAGGACAAGGAACATTTAAAATATCAGAAATAATTAAATATGAAGTTTCTTGAGAGGGCAAGGAACTTAGGTTAATGTTCTATATCTTTTGTGGGGGGGTAAATGCTATATTTGTGTTAAAGGTAAAAAATTTTTTCATTCATTCAAGCAAAGTAATTCATGTTATTTCATACTATTCTTGAGTTGTCTCAAACATTGTGCTCACATCTATCTTGTAAGAGATTCTAAGTAAATAGAAAAATTTTTTTCCATAATAATATACATGCCTAGTGTTACAGAAGGGACTTTGGGGACCCAGTGATTTTCAAATCTTTTTCTTTTTTAATCAGTGGATCTAGTTTCTATAATCAACTTTCACATGGCATGTCAACCTATGAAACACATGACAGCCACCCTGGTGGGAGAGGGGACTCAGGATCCCAATACAATCTCGATCTAGTATTCATTTCAAAGAAACTTTTTTTGCTTCACTACTTTATCATAAGAGTCTAGCAGAAGACCTGACACATAATAGGGACTTGATAAATATATGTTGAAAGACTATGTTAGACTGCCTCAGTCAGTATCAAATAGAGTTCATCCCTTATAATGCATATTAAAAAATTATAAAAATAAATAAATTATGTAATAATAGAAACTCTTATATAGTACATTATTTTTAATAATAGTAATTGACCAGGTAATAGTTGGTCTTAAAATATGTTTGAGTACTTGGCAAAGCAATGTGAATTTGTTTTCATTTGAGGAGTATATTTTGAGTTCAACCATGTGCCGTGCCAAAGTGAACTGAAAAGATCAAGTGGCTGCTGTCCACTTTGCCTGGACACTCTCCTCTGGTCTTCATGTAACTGGCTCCTTCTCATCTTTCAATTCCTCAGGCTTCAGCTAAAATGTCAGCTTCTTCAAGGCCTTTCCTGACCCTTCTGTCTAAAATAGCCCCTGCTCCCCTGTTGGTTACATTTCATCACATGACCCTTCCTCCTTTCTCCACATACTCTATTGAAATCTACAGGTGTCTTGTTTATTGATTTGTTTGCATGTTGAATGTGACATATTCTTCCTCCTTTGGGGCAAGACCCCAAGGCCCAGCACAGTACGGTGGCTGGCCTATAGCCAGGATTCAATGGATGTTTGTTCAATGAATGGATGAATAAATAAACGTGTGTAGTGCCCAAGACCACACAGCTGCCCATGATGAGCTTACAATTTAATAGGAATTTAAATATAGGTTGTGCTTGGAATGGCTGTGGATGGACTGGTTCTCCAGCCAGGGGAGGCAGTCAGTAGGAACACAAGACTTTAATATCAGTTACTCCGCTGCTTGAAATACCCCCACCCACTTCTTTCCCTCTATGGTACTTATCCTTACTTTCTCCTCAGCTGTAAATGACAACACTAACATTAATTTTATACCCCTTGATAAAAGTCAATTTTGATGTCCATCAGTAAAAATCCCTGATCTCCATGAGAAGGGCTCACATGAGGCAAAGGGACTCTATAGTATGAAGTGACTCATAGTGTGTGTTTGGGGAATGGGAGATAAAGGGTGGGATGACTCATCTTGAGCCAATGAATGTAGTTTTAGTAAATGGATTGAAACCTAGCTGGGAATATTTGGACTTTAGTTGGAGAGGGTCCAGCAGATGTCTGTTTGCATGAAAGACCCAGGAGCTGGCATATAATAGGGACTTATTTCAAAGGAATTACTTAGTTACTGGAGAAAGCCAGTTTTGAGTGTTGCATGCTATTTATCACTCAGATTTGAAGAGCTTGTGCAGCATGTCAAAATCAAGAACTGGACAAGTTAATTGTTCTGTTAGAAAAGTTTTAGTGGGACCTGGTGGGGAAAGGGATGCCCTGCTGTCCTATGTAATATGGTGACAGCACGATGGGAAGTTCCCTGTGAGATGGCACTGGAGGGTCCACTCACCTCTTTCCACATTACTTGGAGGCTGAGAGGATATAGCTGTGGGATTTGCAGGGGGGCTAAGATTCTTCCAGTCTCATGTAAAAGATAGAATCTAAGAAACACTGTTTGCTACTGTTAATGCCACTTTTTCATTTTACTTTCATTTTACCCCATGCCTCAGTCATAGAATATTTTGCCACGTTAAAAAGAATGAGGTAAGCCTGCATGCATTGATATAGACTATTTCCCAAGATATATTATTAAGTGTAAAAAGGTACAGAACACTGTAAATATTATGCTACCATCTATATTAAAGGAAATACTATACATGTATGTATGTACATATGCATAGAATATGTTTAGAAAGATACACAAGACCATTTATAGTGAATAATTCTGAGAAGGTCACTCAGTGTTGAAGTCAATGTGGGTGAGAGGCTTTTCATTCTTTGATCTTTTGTACTGTTTGAATTTCTTTTCTGGATGTATATACACATATATATACATGCATATATATATATACATGTATTTACATGCATGTATATATATACACTTATAGTTATAAACATATTTATAGTACATTATTATAAATATATTCTTCACAATATATTTATTATACATAACTTTTTAAAAACTATGCATTGCAAGAAATAAAATTTAAACTCAAAATGACTAGTGAGTTAGTCTGAACTTTCTCATGTTGACTATTACTATCTATCCCAAATAAAAGGAAAAGAAGAACATATCATTTAGAATATGATATGTAAATATTTCCGGTTTTCATATATAGTATATATTTTTTTTTCATAAGAAATTTTCTTGTTGGATAGACCAGTTTCTTTCTCAGAAACAGAACACGACATTAGTGCATAAGAGGTCTGGTTCTGATGTCAACAGCTTGGATCCAATCTTAGCTCTGTCACTTAGTAGGTATGTACCTTGGTAAATTACTTAACCTATCTAAGCTTCAATTTCATTGTCTTTAAAATGTGGGAGAATAATAGCATCATGAAAATTGAATGAAGTAAAGCAGTTGAAGCCATTAGCACACGGACTCAAAGTAAGCGCTTGATAAATGTTATTAGAAAGTGCATATGGTGACAAGGAAGAACACACAATGCTGAAGACTCATGGAATAAAGTCAACATTTGTTTCCCTTTTTGAAAAATGTGAACACCCAGTGACAGATAATAAAAAACATTTAGAGGAGCTCCGTTGTGTAATTAGCAGTCTTGTAACTTCCAGTTACTGGTTGAAGTTCAAATCTCCCAAGGATGGCAGATCATTGAGAGTTGAGTGGGGTGTGAATAAAATGGCAGGGCTTCCTGGCCAGTCTAGGAAAGACTGTGTTACCTCCTTCTGGATGCTCTTATGATTAGTATTAATTTTCCTGGGTGTCACTTAACAAGGATGAAAGAACCATGTAGTGAAGAGAAAGAGAACAAAGAGTTCAAGCTTGATTCTAATGAGCTGGGTGACCTTAGGGCCACAGTATCCTCACTATACTGTGTTCTCACAATAAGGACTCTGGCCTAGATGATCTCCGAGATTCTTCTAGATCTAACAATTCTGCAAAAATGCCAGGCCTGCTTAGCCCTTCTGGTCTCTACCAATTCTGTATCTTGCATTGTTTCATTCTGATGAACTCAGATTAGAAGGTGACAGAGAGCTTTACAAAGTCTGAACTAAAAATAACCTCTTCCCATAAATATTTTATCGGAAGCTAGAGAACTACTGTGTTTCCCTGAAATTAAGACTGGGTCTTATATTAATTAATGTTTGCTCCAAAAGACACATTAGGGATTATTTTCAGTGGATGTCTTATTTTTTCATGTACAACAATCTACATTTATTTAAATACAGTCATGTCATCTTCTTCTGGAACATCATCATAACGTACTAAATGCGTCCGTCTGGCTGACGATCTTAACTGGGGCTTATTTTCGGGGTAGGTCTTATTTTCGGGCAAACACGGTAAGTAAAATAAAATAAAGATACTTAAAAATCAGCACTGACATCTGTTTTCTGAGAATTTTCATTTTATTATTTATTTTCTGAAGAGAGGTTTCCATTTGGGTGGGTAAACTCAATTAAGAATGGAAATCTTTAGAGTTTATATAAAACAAACTGATTTTAATTACTAAAATATACTAAGAATAAGAATCATTGTGCTTTATATCTCATATTGAAGTGATACAGCACTTTTACTAGGTGTACTCATTTAGCTCATGTTTTCCAGCATTTTGTAGAAATGTTATACCTTATGCATAATAATGATAAAAGTGCTTTACATTTGTGGAGCTGGCACTTTACAGTTTATTTAGAGATTTTACAGTTTAATAACTTAAAACCAAAATTTATATCTGGTTAAGAATTCGATAATATACAATATAGCTCTTTTCTCTTGTCAAAAGTGATAAATAGATATTTAGGTTAAAGTTTACTTTACAAAACAAATATTGTAAGTTGGTAAAAAAAAAAAAAGTTAAATAGAAATGAAAAAGAGGGTGGCATGTTCTGAAATGCTTCTAACTTTTCTCATAATAGTGAGTTAGGCAATATTCAAAGAACTTCCTTATTTTAACTTTAAAATTTAAAACAACTTCTCTATATCAATAATAAAGATTCTTTGTTTTTCACCAAGCAAGGAGTTCACTTTATTATTTGACATGCAACATGGTATTTGGTATAAAGCAAGTTGTTTAACCAGGCTACTGAAATCATGATATAATACCAAGTCATATTCTATAGAACTAATCTTTTATTATGTATAATGTCAGGTTCTCATGCATAACATAATATGTCTATTTGGTTTAGGAAAGTGGAACAGAAAACAGCAGTAACAAATTTCATTGTTTCAAAAACTGAAGAGACAAATTTGAATTTTAACAAAAACTCATTTTAGATATTTTAATATCATTAATTTTTTAATAGATCAAATTGTTGTTTAAATTGAACTGTCTCATTTGAGTAGACTGGGAAAATTCCATTTTGGCTCTTTCCGCCATTCTGGAAAATGACAATATAGAACAGTAAAACATTTGATTTTTTTCTGGAGTAGGAAGCTGAAATGAATCATTCATTCATTCATTCATTCATTCAACAACAATTTGTTGAGTGTTTACTACATGTGAGACATTGTGCTAAGCTTCATAGGAAAGAAAAAGAAGTATATAATTGAATAGTTGCATACACACAATGATAACCAGTAATTGTTTGTAAACGATGGACCCGTCAAACTCCGAGCACAAACAAATGGATCCTTTAATAGAATTTTTAAAAAGATTGAGGAGTAGGGGTATTAGAGTTCTCTGGAAAGACTTTGCCCAGGAGAAAGAGCCTGACAAGATGGGATGGATACATATAGGGGCAAATACATGGAGAAAGCACCCAAGGGAGGAGAAGCAATATGTAAACATGAAAATGTCAGTCATGCATATGCCCAGAAGATGATAAATACATCATAGAGCATAGAACTTTATAATTACTCAAAGGGTGGTCTGTGGACCAGTAACACGAGCATCCTATGGGAGCTTGTAGAAATGCAGAATCAGAATCTGATTCTACGTGTTCAAAGTCTTTGAGTGCTTTGTATATACAATGAAGTCTGAGAAGCTTTAACTAAGTCAATCCTTCATTTTTCAAGTGGAATCTGAACTAGACAGAGAGTGGTTGGATGGCTTCCGCAATGATAATGCAAACCTCACTATCTAGAACTGAAATCTAGGTAGTCCTGGAAATAGTGAGTTTCCCCCCCAATTCCACAATGTTTCCCTGAACCGGAGAGAGAGGTCGTAAGTTGGATCTAATTATGGAAGCATTTGAATGTCAAGTTGAGAAGCTCAGGCCTCATTCATTCATGAATTCAACAAACATTTGTTGAACCCCAATGTGGTAGCATTAGGGATACAGAGAAGAATAAAAAAGGTCCTACCCTTAAGGAGCTCACAGTCTTCTGGGAAAGTAAATAACCAACAGTTATAAATATCTTTGTGCAGTGAGTTTTAAAGGTTTATAATAGAGAAATTAACATGATGTATTCAGTTAAAATTTATTGAGCACCTACTACATGCAAAATGGTGGTGTTCATGGGTATTGGGGAGTGGGGAGAAACAGAGAGATGGATCAGGTAAGTCTGAGAGTAGGCAGTCAAGTAGGAATGAATAGGCTTTGGTCGCTATGAGGTTGATGGAGGATCAGAGAAAGAAACAACTCTGCATTAACACAAAGGTGGTAAAGAAAGGTAGAAATTGTATCACTGAGCAGAGAAATGGGGAAGTTGGGAGAGTGAGCCAGATTTTGGGGGTTTTATTTGTTTTACTTTTTAGGTAAGGGGAGAGACATGTTTGGTTTTAGACGTTTAGATCTTGAGTGAATATCTATAAAGAATTATCTAGTAAGGAGTTGGAGATTCAGAACTGGAGCTTAAGAGACAAGCAGGACTGAAGAAATCATTGATAAGATGTTTTGTCTTCCTAACAACCCATTTTAATCACTGGGAAGTGAATAAGGTTGATTGTGCAGCTCCAAGTCGCTTAGTTACATTTTGTTTGTCTTTAAATGAAGCTCCAAAGCCTTTGGTTTCTCAGCTGCAAGCAACACAAGCTGGTTTAGTGATCTCAATTGCAACCACATGTTCACTAATGTCACTTTATTTCCTTTTCCCGTTAGGGCAAAAAATGCCAATAACCAAATTGTGTTTTTTTAGACTGCAGTTTCAAAGTCTTACCCTAGTACATTTTGTCTGTGGTGTTCACTTTTTTAAAGTATTGGCTAACTTCAGAAACCACAGCGATCCTATATCCTAAAACAATTTGATCAACTGTAAAAGTGTTTATTATATTCAATGCATAGATGGGTGGTTTAAATTTCTCTAAAGTTAATTGTGTAATTTAATTTTAACATGCAGGTTTAGGAGCTGCTATATGTACGTATTATGCTCTTGCTCTTTTTCTTTTCCCCCTCAATATTGACTATTCAATCTGCCAGCTTCTGTAAGCTTCTCTCTCTGGTACTTATACCTGTGGTGTCAACCTATCATCTAGTAAGGACTGAATGAATCTTGCTGGGGCAGACCTGGTGGATGGACTCAGCAGTAGATCTCTCCTACCTATTTGCCATGTTGGCTCAGTTCATGTAACAGACTTTCCATGTTGGTCTCCAAAGGGACCCTTGTGATACAGGCAAATACATTCAGTTTATAGGGGAGACAACAGAGAGTGTACAGGAGAAAATTTAGAGTTATTAGAGTTATGGTTGATGGCATGGGCTTTGGAATTAGATAGAATAGGGCTCAAATCCAAGCTCTGTCACTTTTCAGCCAAATAATCTTGGGCAAGCAACTTCTAAAAAAAAAAAAAACCAACTAATTTACTTTTATTTAAAGTAATCTACGCACATGGTATAAAATTCAAACAGTTCAAAAGTTACAATAAAATATAAGTCTCCCTACACTTCAGATCTGCAGGCTATGGCAGAGCAACCTCTCTTTTAAGAGTTTCTTGTATAAACTTTCAGAATTTCCTTGTATATGCAAGCATGGTGTAATACAAATGTAGCTGTGTAAGTGTAAAAGTATCGCATCTATTTCAATTCCTAGAAGTGGAATTTTTGTCAGGGATATGTGGATTTAACATTTTGTATGTAAATACTGCTTAATGGCAAGTAAAAAGATAGCACAGTGGATGAGAGTGACAATTTCCCCACCTGCCACTTCTTAAAAATTTTACCAATTGGGTAGATAAAAATGACATCATAATATGACTTATTTAAATGTTTTTTAAATACAGCACAAAAAACATAAATGTGTAGTTCAATGAATTATCAAAGAAGCAAACAAGAAATAAAATATCAGAACATTGCAAGAGCTTTTCTCATGCTTCCTCTTAATCACTACCCCCTTCCTTCTTTCTAAAAATTAAAATCGTGTTCAGTTTTGCCTACTTTTGAACTTATATACATGGATTCATATATAGCATGCATTCTTTGGTGTCTGGCTTCTTTTGTTCAATAATATGTTTGTGAGATTTCTCCAGGTTGTTGTGTACAACTAGTTCTTTCATTTGCATTGTTATATAGATTTCCATTATGTAGATACATTGCAATTTATGTATGCATTCTACTGTTGACAGACATTTGGGTTTTTTATAGTTTGTTATTTTTATGAATAATGCTATATAAATATTCTTGTACACACCTCTTAGGGTACATAGGCATGCATTTCTTTTAGGTCGATACCCAGGAGTATGGCACTGCCATAGCCATGTCAAATCAGTGTAGCCTCTTTGAGGATGAAAGACCACGCACGTGGAAAGAGAGGCCAGCCAACTTAGTCAATGTGCTAGCTGAATACAGCTGCATGAGTAACCCCAAGCAAGACCAGAAAAAGAATTGCCCAGACAATCCAAATGATTGTGAGAAACAATAATTATTGTGGGTTTTAGTCCCTACATTTTGAAGCAGTTTCTTACACAGCAATCAATAACTGACATAGAAATTGGTATCAGATGTGGGGTACATAGAAACTTAAATTGATGTGCCATTGACTTTGAGACCAATTAGTGAGTAGAGGCTGAAAAAATGACGAGCCTGTAAGTGAGAGCTGGAGGAATGGAAGAAAAAAAAAAAGTTAGGGAAGGCTAGAAAGGCAGTGAGGAAATATTGGAAGCTAGAAGAAGAGTGAACTGTGGTAAATAGTGGAACAGTGGGCAAAAATGTTGCTTGTGGTAACTTGAAATATAGATAACCTATCTAATGAGCTTGCAGAGCTGACTGAGATATTTCCAGACAGAATATTGAAAGGGGCATTTGGCTTCTTAAAGCTGAGTATGATAAAATATAGGAAGAGAGAAAGGCACTAAAGAGAGAACTATTCAGTTTTTAAGAAGAATTTGGAGGAAATATAGAGCACCCAGCCTTCCTGGGTTAGAAAATAAAACTGTTTCTTATGTTGAGCTTCTCTAGCTGGCAAGAATCTTAAACTAAGAAACAGCTTCAGTGTAAAGGTAAAATCAATGGTATGGCTGTAAGACCCTTTGTTAAAATCTCAGAAAAATTTAAAATAGCAATTGTTAGACTCTCTCAGGTAGCTAAAAACGGTTCTAAGAATCTTTTTCCCCCCTTTTTCTGGCTCCCCCCCCACTCTGGTTCAGGCCGTAGTTTCTCAGTATAGTTGTGTAGGACACAGTTCCCTGGCCCATGCTGGTATTATGAGCCTTGCGCTCCCCCCACCCCAGCCAGTGGTCAGTCCAGCTCACAGCACCTCATCATGGCAGCCCAGCTCCAGGGAGAGCTGTTGTTCACAATATTAGCTGTAGAGGGCACAGCTCACTGGCCCATGTGGGAATCGAACCAGTGACCTCACCGTTAGGAACACGGCGCACCAACCATCTGAGCCACTGGGTCCACCTGGTTCTAAAGAATCTTAAAGGAATTGTTCCACAATAGTCTGACACTTCCAGAGAGGTCTGTTCCCAAAAGAATTATGAATATGTCTTTTAAGGCATGGAATAAACCTCAGTAAGATTCTTTGGAAATTGACAAAGTTTTTAAGAGATTTATATTGGTGAAGGCACTGCCAGTTTAGACTAAAAGAGATGGAGACAATGAATTAAAATGAAAAGAGACTTGTGAGTTCCCAACATATTAGAGGCAGAAAGCAGGTGAAAATCCACTAATTTGCAAACAAAGCCATTTCTTTTGGAAAAGGAAGAATTTCTCATGATGAAGCCAAGAGTTTAAGGGATGGCTAAAAGCCACGTAAAACAATGGAGAGAGAACAACCACTCCCAGGGAGCAGAACTGGTCACAATCAAGGAGCATTTCCTGCTCCCAGAGTAGGGAACCTTGGTAACATGTGCCTAGCAGAATTTCACAACTTCTATAGATTAGTCCCTGCTAGATGCCTTCCATTCTTCCTTTAATTGAGTGGGAGTATCTACTGTAGTTTTTCTATTCCTGTCGCACCATTGTAGATTGAATATATGAAAACCATCATATTGTACCCAGACTTGATGCAAATTGCAAGAAATACTGATTTCAAAATTAATGCCATGGTTAGATGAAACTTTTGGTATGGGGAAGTCTATTTTATATGTTGGAGATATGTGAATTATTGAGACCAGAGGATAGACTGAGTGACACAGTTGTTACAAATAATAGCTCCCTGTCATTCTTCCAAGTATTCATCAATCATTCTTCCAAGTATTCATGGTCTGTGTACTCTCCTCCTACATTGACTCTGGGCTTGACTGTGTAATTTCTTTTGGCCATGGGGACACCAGCAAACATAAGGGAAACAAAGGCCTATTAACCTTGCACATTGGGGATTGCCCTCTTGGAACACTGCCATAACCAGGTGACAAAGGTCATCTTGATAATCAAAGCCCTCATGGAGAGGGCCAGCTACACCAGCCACCCACCAACTGAATATAGTTGCATAAGTAAGCTTAGGCAAGATGAGCAAAGGAAAAGCCCAACAACCCACATAATCATGAAAATAATAAATTGTCTCAAGTCACTGAGTTTGAAGTAGTTTGTTACACAGCAGTAAAAATAATTGAACCGGGCTGGCCCGGTGACTCAAGTGGTTGGAGCGCCTAACGCAGAGGTCACTGGTTCGATTCCCACATAGGCCAGTGAGCTGCGCCCTTTACAGCTAAGGTTGTGAACAACAGCTCTCCCTGCAGCTGGGCTGCCATGAGCAGCTGGAGGTTGGCGTAAGCTGCCGTGAATGGGCTGCTGTGAGCTGCTGCTAGCTACTGAGTGCTGCCGTGGGCTACTGTGTGCCAGCATCAGCGGCTGGCAGCTGGGGAGAGCTGCTGCGAGCTGCTGTGAGCGGCCAACCTACGACTAGTGACCGACTGCCTCAACCGGGGAAGCGCAAGGCTCATAACACCAGCATGGGCCAGGGAGCTGTGTCCTACGCAACTAGATTGAGAAACAATGGCTTGAACTGGAGTGGGGGGGTGGGGAGGCGGAAGAAGGGGTGAAAAAAAATAATTAAACCCTCCCATTACTGTAATGAGACTTAGAAGGAAATAAAGTAATGAGAGAGAAGCTCTCACTTTGGCTATAATAACTGTGATAGAGAGATAGCCAGTCTTGCCCTTGGCAAAAGGTGGAAGGTAGGGGGAAGGGGTTGGGTTGGTAAAGAGGACAGATTCTGCAAAAGATCTGAAACCACAGACCTTGGGCTACTGTGGCTTATGTCTTCCCTATTGAATGAGGACCTGAGATATAGTCCTGCTCTCAGGAACAATGGGGACCATGATAGCAACCATAGGTTAGGAGGAGCCATTAATACTGTAGTTAATGCCAGCCACATCCACTCCAAGGGGACAAATACTAGTATTAGAAAATATCTATAGTGAGTACCTATTGTGTCCTCAGCCTTGCTTTATAAACTTCCCCCTTCCTGCACTCTTATCCATGTATATGGTACCTGCAAAAGCAAGTATGATCCTCTAGTGGGTACTGTTCCCATAGCCACAGTAAACTGGTCCAAATATGAGCATATGATTCTAAAGAATTTAGTGTGTGGGTGTGGGGAGAGTGGGTGCAAATGGAAGGGACAATTCTGAAACAAGAGTGGCTATGAACTATGGTCATAAGCTGAGGACGATTATGGATGGGTGTTAGGTACATGGAGGTTCACTGAAACTAGTCTCTCAATAGAGTATTTTGAAATTGTGCATTAAAATAACTGTATTTTGAATTTTTTCACAATGAAAAGTTTTTTAAAAAATGTTAAATTGTTAATTTTTATTTCATGCATATGCACATTTATTTTTCAAGATTATTTTTTAAAAATAAATAAATATTATCATTCTCTAGGTGGCAGAACCATCCTCAGAGGTAATAAAACCCTTGTCATAAAAATTTAACACCCTAAAGATGGCCGATTAGCTCAGTTGGTTAGAGCGTGGTGCTAATAACACCAAGGTTGACAGTTCAATCCCCACATGGGCCACTGTGAGCTGTGCCCTCCTTAAAAAAAAAAAAAAAAAATTAGCACCCTAAAACATGCTCCATCTTTAACATAAAGGGAAAGAAAAAAAAAACCCTACATGTATAATCTGGAAGAAAAGGACTTAGCATAGTGTAAAAGAGCAATTCTTAAACTTTCTGGGTCATAGGCAGATCCTTTGAGAATTTGATGGAAGTTCTGGACTCTCTCTCTGGGGGGAAAAACGCAGGTGCACACAGATATAAGATTCTGGAAACAATTTCTATAAGTTTGTAGGCTCCCAGAAGTCTACCTATGGGTTTGTATGATGCCAGGTTAAGAACCCGTAGTCTCAAAACAACCCAAAATATTCAGGAATAACTTTAACCAAAGAAGTACAAGACCTTTACACTGAAAATTACAAAACTTTGTTGAAAAAAATTAAATACGACCTTAATAAATGGAAAGACATTCCCTGTTCACAGACTGGAAGACTTAATATTGTTAAGACAGCAATACTCCTCAAATTAATCTACAGATTCAATGCAATCCCAATCAAAATTCCAAGTGTGTGTTTGTTTTTTTCTTTTTTTTTTGCTTTTGCAGAAATGACTGAGGTGATCCGAAAATTCATATGGAAATGCAAGGGACCCCAGAATAGCCGAGACAATCTTGAAAAAGAAGAACTAAGCTGGAGAACTCACCCTTCCTGATTTCAAAACCTACTACAAAGCTACATGACAGTGTGGAACTGGCATAAGGATAGACATATACATCGTGGATTAGAAATGAGAGTCCAGAAATAAATCTGTACATCTGTGGTCAACTGATTTTTGACAAGGGTGACAAGACCCTTTAATGGAGAAAGAACAATTTCAACAAATGGTGCTGGAACAACTGGATATCCACATGCAAAAGAATGACTTTGGAGTCCTGTCTCATACCATATACAAAAGCCAACTACCATGTTTCCCCGAAAATAAGAGCTAACCGGAAAATAAGCCCTAGCATGATTTTTCAGGATGACGTCCCCTGAACATAAGCCCTAATGCGTCTTTTGGAGCAAAAGTTAATATAAGATCTGGTCTTATTTTTGGGGAAACATGGTAAAAATGCATCAAATACCTAAATGTAAAAGCTAAATCTACAAGACTTGTGGAAGAAAACATAGGTGTGCATCTTCATGAGCTTGGATTGGGCAATAGTTTCTTAGATATGACATCATAAGCCCAAGCTACAACAGAAAATATAAATTGGACGTCATCAAAATTAAAAACGTCTGTGTATCAAAAGACATAAAGTGAAAAGACAACTCACAGAATTGAAGAGAGTATTTGTAAATCATGTATCTGATAAGGGTCTAATAACCAGAATATATAAAAACTTAAATAACTCAATAAAAAGATAAATAACTCAATTAAAAATGGGCAAGGATTTGAATAGACATTTCATCAAAGAAGATATACATATAGCTAATAAGCACATGAAAAAAATGCTCAACATCATTAGGCACCAGGACCATCCCAGTCGAAACCACAATGAGATAGCACTCCATACCAAGATGGCTATAATTTAAACAGTGAAAAATAGTGTTGGCAAGGATGTGGAGACATAACAACCCTCAAACATTGCTTGTGCAAATATAAAGTGGTGGAAAACAGTTCCACCAAACAATGCAGCCACTGTGAAAAAGTTTGGTAGTCCTTCAAAAAGTTAAAGACAGTTACCATAAGACCCAGCAATTCCACTCCTAGGTATATGTACCCAAGATAATTGAAAACACGTATTCCCACAAAAACTTGTATACAAATGTCCATAATATCATCATTCAAATAGCCAAAAAGTGGAACAATCCAAATGTCCATCAACTGATGAATGGATAAACAAACATTGTACATACACACAATAGATTATTATTCAGCCATAAAAAAGAATGAAGCTCTGACACATGCTGTGTGGAGAAACCTTAAAAACATTAAGCTGGTAAAATAAGCCAGACACAGACTGATAAATATGGTACTATTACCCTTATATGAAATGTCTAGAATAGGCAAATTTATAGTGACAGAAAGATTAGAGGTTACCAGAGGCTAGGGAAGTGAGGAGTGGGGAGTTATTGCGTAATGGGTATGGAGATTCTGTTTGGGGTGCTGAAAATGTTCTGGAATTAGGCAGTGGTAATAGTTGCAAACCTTGTGAATATACTAAAAACCACTGAAATATACACTTAAAAATTGTGAATTTTATTGTATGTGAATTATATTTCAATTAAGAAAGAAACCCCTAAGTCCCAAAGAGAAATTCTGCTCTGTTACCAAAGTACACGTTATTGAAAGAAAACACTTGAAATGCAATGCATATCTTGATTTGTGAAAATCACATACCTAGTTATGATTTTCAAATGCTCCTTAGGTTGAAATACAATTATAAATATACAGTAAGATAAGCCCTTTCTGAAGCTTATATTTATTACACATATATTTATACTTATATTTTATAGGTTTCTGCTTCATGGAATCAAATGTGAGCAAGAGAATGCAGCGTCCACTAGGCAACGGATCACACAGAACTGTTAGGTTTCAAATTTGGAAACTGAAGCAAATTCTTGAGGCACAGACAAGTGTTTGAAAATCAGTTCGCCAAATGTATAGATGATTTGGTAAATGGCTCAATTACAGAAGGCATCATAATCTAGTTACTCCAGGTGTGGAAGCCAAATGATAAGGGTTCTGTCCTGGTTCTGTTGCTTAGCTTGTTTCTACTTCTTCATCTGTAATGGAGATGGTTGACATTGAGATTCATTCTAGTTTCAAAATTGTGAATTTACTTGATCTTATTGTGACTTTATAGTCAAAGGTGTTTTGAAATTGTTTTCTTTGCTTGGACTGCATTAAAACATTCACATTAAAAAATTTAGTAAATTATTATTGAACCATATAATTTGAAAAGGATTAAATTGTCCACTCAACTTTTAATAAATTGTACTGATTGATTGCGTTCTACTGAGAATTTGTTTGAAGCAATACCACCACCTGGTGGCTTCTTTTCAACGATGTCGACTTTCTTGTATGTGATAGTTTGGCCTCTCCTTTCTAATAAAGGCCAGTAGTTCAGAAATGCCTATTTTAGGAAACAAGTTAAAAAATATTGCATGCTATATGTTAAAGTTAACCAATGTTTATGGCATTGGCTGTAGAAAGTTATTTTACAATTCAACAAATTCCCTCATTAAATATTTGTCTAATGTCCAAGTACAAGAATAAAATAGTGAACAAAATAAACGAAAATACTTGCATTCATAAATGTTACATTCTAGTGAGAGGAAGTAGATAATAAATAATAAGCGTAATAAGTAAATAAATTATAACATGTTTAGTGGGAAGTTGTATTAAAAAAATCAGGATAAGAGAGATGTTGGGTAGTTTACAATTTTTCCCCCCTTTCTTCCGCCTCCCCCCCACTCCCACTCCGGTTCAAGCCATTGTTTCTCAGTCTAATTGTGTAGGACACAGCTCCCTGGCCCATGCTGGTGTTATGAGCCTTGTAGTCCCCTTGTCGGTCCGCAAAGCAGCTCACTGCCGCTCAGCTCCAGGGAGAGCTGTTGTTCACAATCTTGGCTGTAGAGGGCACAGCTCACTGACCCATGTGGGAATCAAACCAGCAACCTCCGTGTTAGGAGCATGGCACTTCAACCACCTGAGCCACGGGGCTGGCCCCCACAATTTTTAAATAGGATGATATTTGAGTAAAGACCAGAGAGAGGTGAGGTCCATTCTTCAGACAGGCTTGTCTGAAGAATAAAATTCCTTAGACTTACAATCTAAATGTTTAGCTTTAATTCCAGCATGCTGCTATAATTCTGCTTCTTCAATTATTTCTTTTTTAGGAAACAAGAACTGTAATACCACGTCAATATTAATAGGAATGACTACATTTTGAAAAATAATGTTGTCCAAAAGATAAGGTACCTCTCCTGCGGAGTAATGGATATCTTTAGTTAGTATCAGGAAAAAATACATGAAGTGGTAGTTGTATTAACTTATTTTTCACCACCTTAATGTGATATTTACACATTGAAAATTGTGTTCCTATGAAAGAACTACTCAAGTCTTAGGAATTGAGAATTGAGAGAAGGGAGGAGAAGGTGAAGGTGGGATGTACTCATGTAAGAAATAGAAAATATGAAGGTCTGCCTGGGAACATTTGGGGATATAAACTCTCACAGTGGCTGGGGTACATGCTTGGCCTTGGAAGGATTGGCTACCCTCCCAAGGACCAAGAAAATATTTACAGGAGGTGGAGCCTGGTCTTCGCTTTGGCGCAGGTGGGCCAAGCTCTGATACATCTGATCTCGTACCAAGGACTGGCGCCGGCTCCTAGCCAGATCCGTGTCCAGTTCCTTGTGTTGTTAACACGTTGTTAGTGAAGTCCTTAAAACCCCAGAAAGCCAAGGCAGGCAGTAGCGGTAGTTGTTGTTCCCTGGCAGCCTTGGCTGCTGCAAGATATCCTGCCCGTGCTGATGACTTTACTTGACTGGGATTTCGCCCACACTGATGAAGGGCCGGTGCTGTTTCTACGACGCTAATTGACTGGGCCCTGGTGGTATGATGAATTGCCTCCTTGCTTGTTAGTGGTATGATAATATATCCCCCTAATCTCTGTCTTGTCTTACTTACTTTTACTTTGTAATAAAACTTTTTAACCCCTTCATCCCGGCTTGTGGTGGTGTGTCTTGTGTATCAGGCCTTGAAATTAAGTCTGTGCACAGCAATCGATAATACTTATCAATACAACTCACTAACAAAAGATTAATTTCTCTAGGTTGTTTACGGCTTTATTTATAAATTTGTCTCAACACTTTTTGAAGCCATATTCATTTTCTGTCTTAAACACCCTTGGGTTAATAAGTGCCTCTAAATGGCAGCAACTGAGAGTAGAGACTGTTCGTTTCATAGGTATAGCATAGGCCTTGAACATAGTAAATGTTACTAAGAAAGTTATGTTACTTGTCCAAAACCTACTTTAGAAAATAACTTTAAAGGGTAACATCTTATCTTAATATTTTGAGATTTTTCTTTAGACCAAAGTTTTCTGTGAATGGAAAAAAGGGGTTTTGTTTTTTGATTTCTTTTTGATGCATCGAGGAAATTAGGTCAGACAAAGCAAAGGAGTAAAAGGCTAGATTTTGAAAAATAAACTTCTTGATCAAATTGCCTAAAGGGTTGTGTGTTTTTTTATCACTCTATTGTTTCCATAGTGACTTGCAATTAGGTGCTTCATACACATTATGAAATGCTGAAATGCTATCTAACAGTATTAACAATGTTTTTCAATTTGTATATAGCATTTCAGTTTACACAGCATCCTCATGTATATATTATTTGCTTATTTGGTTCAGAATATACAGTGTGAATATAAAGTTTAAAGCATGTCTTTCCTTTTAGTTCTCATTTAAGGGGAATCGAGTTTCAGGGAACTATGTGCATTATACTGGAAACATAAATCTGACATGGACATAAGTGTTTTTTGATTAAATTTATTGGGGTGACAACGGTTAGTAAAATTACATAGGTTTCAAGTGTACATTTCTATAATATATCATCTATATATCACATGTGTGTTCATCACCCAGAGTCAGTTCTCCTTCCATCACCATATATTTGACCTCCCCTTTCCCTCTTATATTATCCCCTCCCCCCTTGACATGGACATAAATTTGAAGAAGCAATGGCCAATATGTGCCAAGTGGTAGCAGCTAATCTTGGCTAAGAGAGGGAATGAAAGAAGATGAATAGGTGAGAAAAGTCGGTGGAATCATAGCACACTGAGGTCCAATAGTTGAAAAACGAAATGCTTATGAAGCACAGTCTTAAAAAAGTCCAGGCGTTTAGGTGGAGAGTTGCTCAACTCTCCCCTTCTCAAACAACAAAACAAATGACAACAACACCACTCCCCCCCAACTTCTCCTTGCAAGAAAAATTTCTGTGAACTTATGATTTAGGAGCGGGAAGGGGAGACGAGAACAAAAGGCAAATCTAGTTCATGCTTATGCAACTGGAGAGGTCTGAAAATGAAGTAAAAAACAAAACAGACAGTCCATAAACTTCTGTTGAATGGATGAACATCTCTATTATAAATAAAAATATAATATGCAAAGATTGTATTTGGAAGGTGACCCAAGAAAGTAGTCACAATGGTTACTTCTAGGGAGAACTGCGGGATTAGGGGCTAGGGATAGGTTTACTTTTCTGAGTATTTACGAATTTTCAAGACACGCATGCTCAACCTTTAAAGAAAAAAAAACTTCTGGGAGAATCCCTTCTCCCCATCCTTCAAGTATCCCTTCCTGCCCCCGACTTCACTGTCAAGACCTATGTTACTCCCAATCGACGACCCTGGAGGAAACAGGTGTCCAACCCAAATCCCTGTGATCTAGATCAGCCCGCCCACACTGCCAATCACAGAAAGGTGGTCAGGTGCACCGTCATGTGAAGGAAAGGTGTGTGTGTGCGGGGAGGCGCTCTAACGCTGACCCTGCAGGCCCCTGCGATGCCCAAAATCTCTCTTTAGCGGCCTTAGGTGTCAGGATGCTCTGCATTGGTGGCGGGGGAGTTGGGGTGTCTTCTTCTTATTATTACGTAGTGCTAGTGCCTTTTCGGAAAACGCACCCAGGTACAGCTGGGTCGCCCCACAGGGCGCTTCAGAACCAGCAACTCTTGCGACGCCGCAGCCCGCGCCCACGTCCTGTCAAGCTGCCGCACCGAAGCCTGACTAGCATTCTCGGTTAGCGGATTCGCCGCTTTTTGGTGTCAGAATTTAAAAATGAAAATTCAAATTTCCCTGTTTTGGAAGCCCTCCTGCCAGAGAAAACAGAAGCAGGACAGATTTGGAGCCCTTGAGCTTTTTTCTCTTCCGGCTTCCACAGTATTTACACCCAGAGCGCGGCGGACCTGCGTCGAAAGCGACGACGCGGACACACAGGCCGCCGCGCAGGCGCGCAGTCGTGACGGCTGCTCCGTCCCGCCCCCGCCGGGTGTCCGACGTGGAAGTTGCTGGCGGACCAGGCTTCCAAGGAAACCGCCTCCCAGCCGGAGCGGGAGGCCGAGGCGAGTGGAAGCGGCGGCATTCGGGCTCGAAAAAGAGTCGCTGCGGAGGCCGCGACCTGTTTCTGACGATCGACGAGGGCGGACAGGCGGCTCATCATGGGTGAGGGATCTGAGAAGGGCGCTTGGGCCGCGCTTGAGGGGGCAGCGGCCCAGGGCTGGGGTCCGGAGGAGGAGAGGAGCGGGCCTGGGAACCCCCGACTAGCCAGCTTCTCACTGGAGAGGTCGCTGAGGACTTAATTCACGGTGGCGCTTCCCCTGTGGGGGTGGATCCTTCCTGGAGCGGTCGTCCCGCTCCTCGCTACTTTCTCCTTCATCCCAGCGGGGTCGGGTCGGGGCACCGCGGGGCCGCACAGCCCTGAGACCTGGGAGCCCGGCTCCGAGTCCTTTCCCCTGACCATGAACTTTTCCCTCAGCAGCTCAGACCCAGTTCGACTTGCTGGGCGGAGTTGGTCTTGCGAAGCTTGGCAACATGTCAGTCACTGGTTCGCTGAGGTTTCTTGGGTAAAAAATGAGATCTGACCCCACTGTGGAAACTTGATTCATTCTCTCTCTCCCTCTCTCCCTCCCTCGCCCCTCCCCTCCCCTCCCCTCCCCTCCCCTCCCCTCCCCTCCCCTCCCCTCCCCTCCCCTCCCCTCCCCTCCCCTCCCCACCCCACCCCACCCCACCCGTCGGTGGGACTGCATCCGTTTGAGAAATCCAAAGGGAGGTGTTGCTCATAATTTCGTTTGATAGCCATTTTGTCATTTGTCTGCTTGTCCGTAGCTTGTCGTGTAGAGAATAGAGTAATGTGGAGGAGGGAATGGGGAGGGTATTACTGGTCAGTGAATGACATTTTAATCTCAATTTTTGGAGTGCTGATTGAGGGCACTACATTGTCATCACAAACATCAGGTAAACCGTCTTCCCCGCTAGAGCCCAAAATGAAGGTGCAACTCCTTTAACTTGTTCGCAGCCCTCCAGATGAAGGTGGAAATGCTTTGGCTTATTTAAATGCCTCCACGGTTTTCTGGGGGGTTTACTTCCTGCTCTGGAACACCACAAGCACTTTCCTGTTTTCATCCATAATCACCTCCAATTTTGCTCTTTCGCCTTTTTTTTTTAAACCTGTACTTTGTCAACATTCTACCCCAACTATTACACTTCCCAAGGGTTCTCTACCTGACGGAGTGTTCATTTTTCCAGACTTGCAGCTCTTAATTGTGCCATTTCTTTGTCGAATAATCATGTATTATTGAGTGGCATCACTTCTGTTGTCAGTTGTTTTTTATATTATTAAATGTAACTTTCAATCTAATGCTTTTGGTGGGAAAGAGTCAAGCCAAGGTGCTTTTTTTTTTTGTAATTGTAAAAGAAAATAAATTAGCTTCTTTTGTTGTAAAAAGAATAATAAAGACTCTGAATTTCCACCTTCCTTTCTATGAGGAATTATTTTACTTAAACACAATCATTTCTAGGAGGCCTGCTGAGACAAAGGATAATTTTTTAATTTTTAATTTTTTTCCAGTTTTATTGAGGTTATGATTGACAAATAATTGAATGTATTTCAGGTATACAACATATTTTGATATATGTATACCTTGTGAAATAACTCTACAATCAAGCTAATCAATACATTCAGCAGTTTACGTAGTGTATGATAAGAACCTCTGGAGATCATTCTTAGCAAATTTCAGGTGTACAGTACATTATTATTAACGATAATCCCTGTGCTGCACATAGGTCTCCAGAATTTACTCATCTCGTAACAAAAGTTTGTGCATCTGTCCCATTTCCCTGATTCTCCCATATCTGGTAACCACAATTCTACTCTGTTCGCAAGGTCTTTTATATTACACAGTACCTTGCATATAGGGAGCTTCCTGGAAATATTTCATGATGAATTGAATGTAGCATTATTTTTTTTAAATGAGTGTTCTATGAAGAATAGTTTTTATTTTGGGCTGCTATGTCTCAATTTCTTGTGCTAGTTATATTGCTTAACAGAAATCTCAATGATTGAAGGTAGTTCTGATGGTACTGATGCTATATAATAATAAATATTTATTTAACGTAATATTTATTATAATGTAAATATATTATGTATAAACTATAATAATCATAATAATTGCTTTTCATGTGCGAGGACCTCATTGTCCCACTGTCATTCTGATTCTCCCTTTGGTTTTTAGGGGTAGTGGGGTGATCATGCCAAGCTATCCATATTCTTTTGATTAGAAAGTGAGCTCCATAAAAGCAGTGGTCATATTTCTCTTATTATTTAGTGTATCTTCTGTGTTTTCCTGATACAATATCTAGGACATAGTAACAATCAGTAATTACTTGTTTGATGTTGAATAATGTATTTTAGTTGGGGCAAAAATATGCATCTATGAATGGAGGAAAATACAATATTTAATTTGGTATAGCTTTCAAAGGGCAAGATTAAATGTTTTGTGGACCTAGTTCTGAAAATGATATTTAATACATTTTTGCTTTTATTATTTTTTTAGGTGGCTTTTTCTCAAGTATATTTTCTAGTCTGTTTGGAACCCGGGAAATGAGGATTTTAATTTTGGGATTAGATGGAGCAGGAAAAACTACGATTTTGTACAGATTACAGGTTGGAGAAGTCGTTACTACTATTCCTAGTAAGTGTTGGAATGATTAATTATAGGGGTTTCTGTTTTCCACTCCACATAACTTTATTTCTGAATGAATAATTCACATAATAAAATAATTCATAAGGTTTATAAACTTGTAGCATGAGCATATTATTGATAACACTTTTTTTTTCATAAACTGAGAGGCAGTTTGTTGTAATTTATGGACCCTGGTGCATGGCTAGGTTTTGCTGTTTAGAGCTATTTTAAAAATTGGCTTGAGGTAAGACACTTAATCTCATTGAGAGCCAGTATCTTTTTTGATAAAATGAAGACAATAAATATCCACTGGCTTTGAGGGAGACATAAGTGAAATGTATAAAATACTTTGTAAACCTCTTTAAAGAATTATATAGATGTTGAGTGATACTGCGTGTGAAGTGGTTTTTTCTGTATTTGTTACCAGGTATTTTAACTTAAGCTTAGTTTCTCGTAAGTAATTCTGTTGATTACTTGTAAAGAGCTGAGTTGAAGAGACTGAATGCTGAATTAATCTGGTACCTAAAACTATTAAGAGAAGAAATACCTCAACTTTAAATCAGTTGTGGGTATCTTAGAAAAATATTCTCAATAGTCCTGTTTGACTACATAAGAATACTGTTCTACTTATACTTTTTACCATTTGTTGACCTGAATTTACTTAGAGGAGATTAATACATTTAAACTAAGTTTAAGAGTTCAGAGTTTGCGCGAGTATTTAAATTATGCCTCTAAATTACTCTGTCATGCAAGATATTTCTATATTTAATCGTGGTTAAATTTCCAGATTACAAAAAAAAGATAGTTTTTTATGAGAGAAGAACTTTTAAAACTCTGTGACATCTTTTCTCTCTTCTTGCCACCTTCAGTAAATTTCGGTTCCCTTGATTTTGGCTTTTCAAAATTGCCCATCTCTGAGTCCTGGGGGTCTCTGCAGAGCACACAGCCCAGTGGCTTGCATTTCAGTGAATGCCAATCTACACCACATTCCTGTCCTTTGCATATAAACTGTGTTCTTAGTCCTGGCAGAGATGGTGATTACATTCTTACCTCAAACTTGTCATATACATGTGAATCATTTACCAATATAAACTTAAATCTAAAACAAAAATTCGCAGCTGTTTTTATTTTTTTTAAACTTTTAAAATCGTAATTTTTGTATGTATAACTCCTCTAAGTTTTTCCAGCATCCTCTGCACCTTCCCTTAGATTCCTTTCAATGATAATAGTGATATCCTGCCTCAGCTGTGTGGTGCCAGAGCTCTGCCTAAGAAGGATGGCAGGTAAAAGGGATGAGACACCTTCCCTTTGCCAATCAGCTGTGACCTTTTTACAGATGAGCTCCTGAGGAAGTCTGCAGAGGGTCTGTGAGAGTACCAGGCTTAGAGAAC
Organism: Rhinolophus sinicus; assembly: GCF_057876585.1. Classification (NCBI taxonomy): domain Eukaryota; kingdom Metazoa; phylum Chordata; class Mammalia; order Chiroptera; family Rhinolophidae; genus Rhinolophus; species Rhinolophus sinicus. Next base: position 19,609,501 of record NC_142501.1, read on the forward strand.
CCAGCTTCCATAAAGCAGTATCCAGCCATTGCTGTCCTTACCCACTGAAGTTTAGAATCTAGGCTTTCTTGGTTTCGTTCCCTGTTTATTTGCTACCTACCAAAATTCAATTTTTTATATAATACATCTGCAACTGTCCTTTCTAAGTACAACTTTCTGGACACTTTTTATGCCAGTACTGTATTATGATAATTTAACATAATACGATTTCCGTTGAGCTAAGAATTAGGTATTTGCAGAGGACTGGAGATTCTCCCCCTCCCCCTTTTTCCGCCTCCCCCCTGTCTCCCACTCCGGTTCAAGCTGTAGTTTCTCAGTCTTGTTGTGTCGGACACAGCTCCATCACTGGCCCATATGCTGGTGTTATGAGCCTTGCGCTCCCCCGGCTGAAATAGTCGGTCATCTGTCGGCCGCTCACGGCAGCTTTCGCTGGCTGCTGGCCACTCACGTTGGCTGCCAGCTCAGCCCATGGCAGCCCCTGGCAGCCCAGCTCCAGGGAGAGCTGTTGTTCACAATCTTAGCTGTAGAGGGCGCAGCTCACTGGCCCATGTGGGAATCAAACCAGAGACCTCGGTGTTAGGAGCATGGCGCTCCAACCACTTGAGCCATGGGGCTGGTCCCCTGGAGATTCTTATATAACCTGAAGGTGGTGCTGAACTTGCTAATTGATGGTGTGTGTGTGTGTGTGTGTGTGTGTGTGTGTGTGTGTGTCTGTCTGTCTGTCTGTAGCACAGCATATTGTCTTGTCTTAAATGGAATGATATCTTAACCAATAATGTGATTCAGTAATTCCCATTCGTTGGGGAAACTCAATTAGGTTGGATACTTAGAAGGTAGAATGCATTAGTCTACATAAACTACTTATTTATCTTTCAGCCATTGGATTTAATGTTGAGACGGTAACATACAAGAACCTTAAATTCCAAGTCTGGGATTTAGGAGGACAGACAAGTATCAGGTATGGTACGAAGACTGGATTATTTTGTGGTATTTAACATTTATTCGCTCTTGTAGGGTTAACAGCAGTAAACCAAAATACATCTTCTTTTGTAACTTAAGTGGAAGCCACCTAGTTTAAAATGAGGTAAAATTGCCTGTTCTCTCAATTAAATTAAAATCTAAGGAAACTGGTTTTTCAGATATCACTTAATGAAGTGTTTTCATGAAAATCTCAAGACCTAATTAGTTTTTTTTTTTTTTTTTTACTAAAGAGGGTCCTTCATTTAGTTCTTGTCAGCCCCTTCAAATGTGAGACAGACTATTCTGGATTTCATAAAAATACCTTTCAGGCCCACCATTTAGGGGTAAGGTGAACATAGATGCCCTCTGGAACTCAGGTCTCCTGCCCAGCATTCTGTGCCAGATGTGGCGACTGTGAATATTGGGTGACTGTCAGTGGTTGCTTACTGTGGTACCATCTTAACAGATTAGTAGTGCATTCCCCAGCATCCTGCTGCCTTTTAACTTGTTTTATTTCTTGAACCATTTTGGAGTCTGTTTCTAATTTTAGCAATTTCTACTTTCTAGTGTCTTTGGTGATCAATTTAATGCCTAGTATATAAAAATCATAGTAAAATTTTTTAAGAGTCCATTCCTCTTAAGGAGTTCCTAGTTAAAGATTTATAAGATGTAATGATCAGTTCTGTGTACAACTTTTTTATCAATACATATAGTGATTTTATAGGTTATAAATATATTCTTTCAGCCTAAGTCTGAACTCATTCTGAAACTCTTTGGCCCTGTGATTTATTCTTTACCTCAACATTCTTTTTCTCCCTTCACATTTGAGGGCTATGGTATATATCCATCAGAAACAATGCATCATTATGGCATTGATTCTAACATGGGTGGGCAGGTTTGGCATGTAACCCCCCCATCACTGCCAAGTCCTAGCATATAAATTAACGTACCCATTTCTTCTTCTTTCAAATAATAATATATTCTCCTTTTCTGAATTTTTTTTAGGCCGTACTGGAGATGTTATTATTCAAACACAGATGCAGTCATTTATGTAGTGGACAGTTGTGACCGAGACCGAATTGGCATTTCCAAATCAGAGTTAGTTGCCATGTTGGAGGTAAGAAAACTACTAAAATGTGGGAAAATCATTTATATTTGCTTGCTGTTTCCATTGTTTATTATTACATGTAGGAATAATGAAAAGGAAAGCAGGGATTTTTTTTTTCCTCCATGCCTTTAGTATTCTTTTCTTTTATGCACATTACTTCCTATTCCAGAAATACTGTTGGGGAGAGGGTTGGAGACAAATAGAAAAGAAAAATCCAGCCTTCTAACAGGCTTTAGACTAGATTCCTTGATTTCCAGGAAGTTCAGAATTGAACTCTTTCTAAACTAAAGTATTTTGTCACTCTATGAAGTAATTTTTTTAAAAAAAGTCTTTATTTCTAGTCATATACGTTAGCTTATGGAAGCAGATATGGGTATAAATAGTAAGAAAGCATAATTGTTTCAGCATTGAAGTTCAGAGAAATACGTGTTTCCAGCCCAATTATGGCCCCTGCTTACCTCTCCCAGCTTTATCATTCTTTACTCTTGGGTTTATAGTGCCTTATCCACATTGGCTTCTGTTCTTTGAACACACTAAGCTTGCACACCTGATGGCTGGCGTAGGGCTCTTTGCACTTGCTCTTCCTCTGGTTGGAGTGCTGTTCCCCAGATCTTTGCATGGCTACCTGCTTCATGTGTTTCATCTTGTAGGTTTCTTCCCAAAGAGAGTCTTATTTTCTAACCCCTTATTTGCTACTTTATTCTTCGTACCATTTATCGTTTCTTTCCATTATTTTAAAATATATTTGTTTACTTAGGTATATCTCCCACCCTAAAGTGTAAGTTTTTCGAGTTTACCCTAATATCCCTGGTGTGGGACAGTGTATAGCACTTAATTAAGACCGCAATACATTGTTTGCTGCGTTGCATAAGACAATTTATTGGCTGGCTGACTGAATTCAGAAGATGCTTTAAATAGTTAATTAAGGAAAATTAGGTCTCTTTTTCTCAACAAAACTGAATTATTCAGTCATTGAATGTTTAAATATAAGTTGTAGGCCACTTGATTACATCTAGGTAAACGCATTCTCAGACTACTTTGGACTTCTGATTTCTTTACTACTGATTTCTTAGTGACTTGCAAGTTACAAATTGTAGGCCTAATAGTTTTAAACACTGGCTTACAACATAGCATCATACTTATAAGAGCTTCTTAGACCAAATTCCCTTAAAGAATTTTAAGGGAGTGTTTAATTGCTTTGGGTATATTGGATTTTTAAAAATAAAAGCTTTATGTAGATGTAGTTCACACAGTATAATGGATTTTTATCATATAAAGTTTTGCATAAAAGGAATGGATTATTAAGTAGTTTGCAATTCTCAAGTTGTGCTGGATTGTTAGGTTATTTGTGGTATTAGCATTTGACTTTTATAAACTTATGGAGAAATAACTAAAATGTATTAAATTATTTTAAAGATTTTTATTGGGGAAGGGGAATAGGACTTTATTGGGGGAACAGTGTGTATTTCCAGGACCCATCAGCTCCAAGTCAAGTTGTTGTCTTTTCAGTCTTAGTTGTGGAGGGCGCGGCTCTGCTTCAAGTATAATTGCCGTTGTTCAATCTTAGTTGCAGGGGGCGCAGCCCACCATCTCTTGCGGGAGTCAAACTGGCAACCTTGTGGTTGAGAGCATGCGCTCCAACTGAGACATCCGACCACCAGTGAGCTCAGTGGCAGCTCATCGTCTTCATTCTAGTTGCGGAGGGCGCAGCTCACTGGCCCATGTGGGAATTGAACTGGCAACCCTGTTGCCCAGAGCTCACGCTCTAACCAAATGAGCCACCTGACCGCCCTGAGAAATTATTCATTCTTTAAGAAGTAACTTTTAATTGATTCAGTCAATGAATATTTACTATCTGATAAAAAGTACAAGTAAAGTACAGGTCAGGACTATTACATCAAAACTTACAGACACAAAATTTGTTTTACCTTTTTTGTATGCAAAAATAAATTCTAAATGAAGAATTAAATGTAGAAATAGATATTATTAACTATAAGAATATGTAAGTGAGTATGTTTAAAATTTCTGGATAGGGAAGGTCTTTGTAAGTCAAAAAATTGGAAGGAATTACAAAAGAAGAGATAGATTTAATTATATTAATACAAACAAAAAAACCTCCAAAACTTTAGAGGCCAGATAATATAACTTAGGGTAAAACAGGGAACCAGGACACAGTTTTACAACTAGTGACTAAGGATTAGTGTTTTTAATCATATCAAGAGCTGCCATTCAATAGGTAATGAGCAGAAGGCAGAACCTACAATTCACAGGAGAAAAAAATATTGCTAATAACTTTGACATTTTTAATTCCCTAATAATAAGCATATAATGAGATGCTATGTTTGGAAAAATATATAATTTCCAGTTCTACCAAGGCTGCATTAAAGATAGGCACTGTCATACACTTTGGTGGAGTTGAAAATATTACAACTTTTCTGGAAAGCAGTTCACTAATATATGCAACAAGAGCCTGAAAAAAGTTCATACTTTGATTTCATTTTTAGAGGATTGTGTTAAGAAAATAAAGATTCATACAAAGGTTTCTGTATAAAGACTCTGTCACTTGGGTTTCTTTAATAGCCAAATGAAAAGAATATAATTGGAATTTTAATACTATTAAACAGTTATATAGTTTATGGTACATGTATTTGAAATATAGAGTACATTTAACCATTAATAGTTTTCTTTGAAAACTGTTGGTTTAGAAAATCATACATGATTTAATCTTTAGTTTATGTTTTAAAGCAGGGTATGGAACTAAATATAAGTGTGATTTTTAAATGTATAAATTTATTAACTATAAATATCTGAATTACAAAGCAGTAGAAAATACCCAAAATGTTAAACAGTAGTCATGTTTGGGAGGTAGAATTATGGGTGAAACTTCTTTTCTTTGTACTTCTCTATAATTTCAAATAATTTATAATGAACATTACATATTAATAATTAGGAAATACACTTTTAAAATAATGTATTTTTGGCATTTCTTCCTAAACTCAAGGGAATGAATTGATTAAAAGGAATTTAATATCTTTTATTTAGGAAGAAGAGCTGAGAAAAGCCATTTTGGTGGTGTTTGCAAATAAGCAGGACATGGAACAGGCCATGACTCCCTCAGAAATGGCAAATTCACTTGGGTTACCTGCCTTGAAAGACCGAAAATGGCAAATATTCAAAACTTCAGCAACCAAAGGCACTGGCCTTGATGAGGCAATGGAATGGTGAGTATGTTTCCAGAAGCCATCTGTGCATTTGTGCGTGAGTGCAGCTGTGTACACACATGAAATTCCCTGTCATCTTAAGGATGAAATTCAAATTACTTAGCAGCTCATAATACTAATTTCCTCCAGCCTTTTCTCCCACTTGCCTTCATGTGCAGTCACTTTTATTTCAACAGCACCTACCTGATTATAGTTAAGGCTGCCATTTTTCTTTTTCCCTGCCTCACTTCACCTCAGTTCCTTATCCTTCAGGACTTAGGTTAAGGCTTTCTTTTCCAGAGTCTTCCCTGACATACTCGTATCTCCATGCCCACTGCCTTACCACACACATGGTTAGATGTCACAGGTTAGTGATACAGTACTTATTACACTGTCTTGTAATTGATTTGTGCATCTGCTTACTAGATTATCAGCTCCTTGGGGACTGAGACTAGTTTTCACCTCTGAATTATCCACATCTGGATAATTGGCTGTGGTAGTAGCAGCTTGGAAAGTAGATATTTGGTCTTTTCTGATTAGTCATTCAAAGTGTAGGCCAGTGAAAGCTAAAAGATCCTCGTCAAAATTAAGTCTATAACCTAATTTTTCTATAACTATCTTAGCCTTCATCGTTTAAAATGCTTTGGAATCCACCTCCAGTATAAAATTGATAAACGATCATACTTTGTACCTGAAAGTATGAAGTTAATTTTATGAAACCATTTTTTCTTCACAGGTTAGTTGAAACATTAAAGAGCAGACAGTAATTCAATCACTTCTACTCCTCTGAAATGAAGACCACATCATATATCCTTTTGGAAACAGTTAAGTGTGCTTCACACTACTAAATGTTAGAACTGTTTGTGATTGTTGGCATATACTGAACTGACTGCGACATTTGTAATAAATATAAAAAATAAGTATTTGGTTGGAAGGGTAACTCATTGTGATGGAACCAACTGAATGGTCTGTATAATGTAAAGTATTCCTTCCTTGCTTTCTTGTGTTAAGGTATATATTCTGTTTGTGTGGAATTCTTATTCAAATACCATCCTATTAAAGAATGTACTCTTATTAAGGAAAATAACCCTCCTATTTTTGAATTAGTGGTTGTAGCTTGTTTGTATAAACACTAATAAATATCTTAACTAAGATTTTTTCCCCCCTAAAATGAATTAAGTTTTTCTGAAAATTAGACTAATAGAGTAGGTTAGGTCTTCATTTGCTTAATGACCAGTTTGTTTAACTGTTTTAAGAGCTTTTGGTTATAGGCATGAAGTTGAAGTAATTATTTTGGTGGTTAATTTCACTGACTTATCTGTAATTGTCATTTTATAGTACTTTATAGTTGTCGGAAAATTTTTACATATATTGACCTAGTTGATTTGTATAAGAACCCTGTGATGTAAGTAGGACAGATTGTATGTAATGTCTTCATTTTATGGACGTGTGGAATCTTGGGTTCTGATAAGTTAGCTTATCCAGCTGCTAGTGAGGTGGGGGAGCAGGGCTCTGAAGGGTATTTCAGGGTTAGGAGCTTGTCCCATAAACTACACCATAAGTTTCTGAAAATGCCAACTTGGGCAACACAGACAGCCTAACTCCTTAAAAAAAATTATGCTAATTGAAGTATTGTACATTCAAAATAATGTCTATAAATTTATTTGTCCATACTAGTAGAGGTAGTAAAAACAATCCTAAATTGTTGTATTTGATGAATTCACAACACTTTAGAGAAATAATTCACATTGAAGGAAATAAAAAAAGATCTATTTTAAGAAGCATTGTAAAAGATGTCCTTGCTTTCTTTTATTCCTTTAACCTACTTGTAATTGGACATGTAAATTTGGTGAAAAGCCAAAATCTTTTTGGTTCTACAGGGAGAAATTAAGCATTTTTGGTTTTAAAAATTAGGCTTACTGCTAGGCTATCGAAAAGAATTACATTCAAAGGAACTTTTCCAACTGCCCAGTCTACCCCAGGATTGGCTACAGTGTGACAGAAGGAGATATAGTCCTTAGTAATTACTAAAATCAGGGAGAGCTTTTTTCATTTTTTAAATTGGACAACCAGCATTTAAAAAATTAGATGCCGGTGAAGTGAACTTAATACCATTGTGACAGTGACCCTCAGGTCTCAGGAACAGCAGGGGTTCATTTCCTGTTCCTGCCATTGTCTTCCAGATGTAGGCATCTGGCCTCTCTCTCCCCTCACACTTGGTCATTCTCTCAACTCACATGAATGTGGCTTTCTCTTTTCGTTGGTGGGACTTTTACTCTTCTTATTTATTCCCCAGCAGTCATTCCTAATTTGGTCTTTTTGTGTCAAGTGGCAAAGTAGTCTCTGGCAGTTGAGGATCACTGAGAACAGAAGACAGGGGAGTGGGGTCCTGGCAGGCAGGTAGCCCTGTGTGTAGCCCCTGCTGAACCCTGAGGAGGGCACTTGGATAACGCTGATCTGTCTGGTTTGTCACCAATAGGATGGGCTAAATAGAGTGTACACTTATTTTAATATGGTATAACTTATTTTAATATGGAACAAAAGGTTCTTGTCTAGTGGGAAACAACTATGCAGGTGTGTTGCAGGAGTTTGAATGTTGATATTTATAAAAATCTACTGAGTGTTGTTTTGTGAGAAGCCTGAAAATGGAAAAAGCATCAAACTTGAAATCAGAACACATGAGTTCTAGGCACGAATGGCTACTCCTTCAGTATTTTTCTTGTTTTTTTGGTTTTTCCTCTCTCTCTAAAACAAGAGACTTGGACAAATTATATCAAAGGTTTGTTTTAGCTCTAACACTCTATTTTATAACTGGTTGACAATTGTACTGTGTTACATGGTCACAGTGAAAAATTGAGTGGTGGAATTCTGTTATTAGAATACCTGAGATGCACTTTAAATTGTGGAAATGTAAGCTCCTTGAGGGCAGGGACCAACTATATTTACTGTTAGTTTCCCTTCCATCTAGTGTGGTGCACCTGGCACATAGTAGGCACTCAATAAATATTTACTGATTAAAACAAAGCTGTGCTCAGTATCCCTGAGATATCTGTTATGATTTTTGCCTTAATATTAACTTGTTTTTTTATTTTTAAAATTTTTATGAAAGCAATACATATACTTTAAATCACTTAGAACTGAAATTGGCCTTTCAAGATGCCCCATATTTATCCGTTTGGCACATTACAAACTCCTGGTAGTATGAGAACTCCTGTTTGAGAGACAAGCTACATCAAGACACAGACGCTGAAGTTATGAAATGTTTGAACATTTGATTCCTATCCTATGTGCTGTAATATTCTAACCCCATAATTACATATTCTAAGAGCAAGGGCTTTCAATCCTGGGTTTGAATCCTGATTATGCTACCTACAATCTATGTTACCCTTAAGTAAATTATTTAATCTGACTCTCAGTTTCCTTATCTGTAAAATAACCCATTTTAGGGCATGTCTCAGGGATACTTTGAGGATTAAACAGAAGTGTTTGGCACAGAGAATGGCTCTTCCGCTCCTTTCCCAGTACGTGGGGCACTAAAGAATATTGCTTCCATAGCAAGTGTAGAGGGAGGCAAGACACCATATGGTTGAACAAGCTATTGCCAAATTATTTGCCCAAGTGGTTTACAAGAGTTCCCTTTGTTCTACCATGCTCACCAACATTGGTGATGTCAGCTTTGTCAGTCTGAAGGGTTCAAAATGGAATTCTATTCTGTTGTTAATTTGCATTTTCCTAATTATTAATGACGTTGACTACAGGGGTGATTCAAAATATCTAACAACTGGATAGACTTAGCTGATGCAGGAGGACCCCTAACAGTCCAGGTATTAAGCCTTTAATTTCTGGTGTGGAGACATATGGAGTCTAGGGGCTCACGCAGCCACGGTGGCACTTGGGGGGGGGGAGGGTCTCAAGGTAGGGACCACTTACCAACCGGTACATAAGTACTTTCATATTTGAGAATATAATATGTCATCTAAATGTTAATGCTTAAAGGCCATTTATATTTCTGTGCAATGCCTATTTTGCTCTTGCCACTCTTTCTACTGGATTATCTTTGTTGATTCATAGGGATTCATTATATAGCCTAGATACCACTAATCCTTTATCAGTCTGTGGTACATACCATAACAGTTCCGTCTTTTCCTAAGGAGAAGTTCTTAATTTTAATGAAGTAGAATTGATCACATGTTCCTTCTATAGATAGGAAAACTGTTCTTTTTAAAGAACATCATGGCTACTTTCAGCTCATCTTCTGTACAAATTTTAGATTTGGCTTACTAGGATAATATGAAGGACTCTTTTTGGGATTTTGCTCAGATACGCATTTAATACCAGTGGGATCTAACTTGGGAAAAACTAGCATCTTATGATACTCAATTGTCCTGTCCATGAACATGGTTATACCTCTCCATTTGTGCAGTCTTTTTTTGTGTGTGTGTGTGTGTGTGCAAATTTTTCTTAATGTCTTTTGATAGTTTGTAACTGCCTCCATTGCTTCCAGAAGTGTATTTCTAAATCATTTGTTTGATTTACTCCTAACTTTTTGTATGGCTATTTTAAAATGTATCTTTAGAAACAATAATTTTTAACTATGGCTAATGTCACATGCTTTTTAGACAGTGAAAATACAATAGTATTATGAAGTGTTTTAATTAAAAAATATTTGAGCATGATTACATTAAAGGTATAATAATATACAATCTCTGCCAAAGTTTACCTTAAATAATAAGACGTGCTGTGACGTCAGACCAGCAGAAAACTGGAAAAGTGATGCTTTGGGGAAGCTGGGAGACTGTCAGCACAGGGACACTTTACTCCACCATTGCCAAGTCTTTCAGGCTGCGGCTCTTTTGTCTCTTGGCCTTATAGCCTGGGCGCAGGAACTCTATCTTTCTCTTCTTTGCTTCACTTTTATTTTTGTGTTTCTTCAGCTTTTTCTTGGCGGCAATATCAGGATTAGTTACAAACTTGAGAAAAGAACAGAAATTTTATATTCCTTTAAAGTAAATGTTAAGCCAATAAAAACCAAATGCACAACGGACCATTTTGTTCACTTTTAAACATCACGAATGCAATATATGCCCATTAAAAACAAACTGGAGGCCCAGCCGGTTCCTCTTTCCTCCCTGGGTACTACCATGCACACACTCCTGCAAACAGTTACTAAACCTGAAGAACACGCAGTATTTTCAAACAGCAAACTTACCTCCAAAGCCTTCCTCTTTTTCCGGAGTGCCCTTTTCTCATTAGCCTGTTTCTGTACAGAGGCAAAGGCTAATGAGAAGCTCTCCAGCCCAACCAGCTTTTTGAGTAATTCTATGATTTCCTGGGATAGAGTCTTCAGCGAAGGATCTAATCACACACAGAGCAATAATCAGAGGCAATTACATTAGAAAGGAGATATTTGAATATCTACAAAATCAACAATAAGCAAAATTTAAACTCCTGAGGCATTATCAATTTTATTACTTCAACATTAAACACTAATCTGAAACTAGCCTCTACTTTTCTGAGAGAACAAGCAGAAGTGTTGGATACATCTCCCAGGATACAACAAGGGATCAGAGACCATGAAACCTACTTCCCAGAGGAATCCTGGCTCAGAAGACATTATTAATTTGAGAATTGGATGGAAACATTTTGGGTTACTTTTACTAACCTGCTCAGCCCCGCAGATTGGGGGAAAGGTAAGTGTGTTTCTCTAGGTCCTCTCTAATTCACAGGTCACAGGCTTAGCTCTGACAATCACCTTTTTTGTTTTTTGGTGGATCAGACTCCTTTGAGAAGCTTACACAAAGCTGTGCTCTCCCACCCTTTCTTGCCTCCTCTTTCCCAAATGCAAATAACCCACAGATTTTTGCATCAAGTTCAGGAGAGTTCAGGACACCTGTTCTAGATCGCAAGTTTCTTGACAGTAGAGACGAGGCCTTTTCCACTGTTGAACCCCGACTGCCTGGCAAATATTAGGTGCTCATAAATGTTGGCTGATGAGAATCAAAGCAGACCTGACCTTCACCATTGCTTTTTCCTTTCTAAGAGGAAGGAAACTCAAGGCTGTGGGACTAAAACAGCTCCTGCTTTGACATTTACTTCATTTGTTTTATTTTAAAACTCTTAACATTCACTTCACCTTTTCTCTTTCCAACCCAACCCCCAATTCCCTCTTCTCCTATTATGAAGAGACATTTTAGGATCACTGAGGGAAATGTACCAAATGCACTGGCAAGAAAAAAGAAAAATAGGAAAAATTGAAGTGATAGATATTTAAACTATTTCATACTTTTGCCTTATAATTCCTGAGAATATAATGACATTCCATTGTTCATTATTCATAGCACTATGAGGTTTAGAACCACCCCAAATTATAGTTTTCTTTGAATATTTAATCTATACTTAGGAGTGAAACGTAGGAACATTCATTCTTAGACACGAGAAAGCATGTTGGAGAAAGTAGTCAAATATAACACAAACATGCCTAATTTGTTTGCTATTGCCTTGATACCTAGCAAGTTTTCTTTCCTAAAATAAACTCTGCCGAGGAGAGGACAGGAAGGAGAAGGAAGCATTCAGGAGAGAGGCGCAGGTATTGAGAAGAGAGGCTGCAGTTACCCTGTTCCGCGTAGGTGCTGTTCAGTTCTCGGAACAAAGGAGCTATGATCACCGGGAGGTACGGCTTCACCTTGTCTACGCCCAGGTCCATTGCCACAGCTCCGAGAAACTTAAAGATGCAGGTTCTCTGGAAATATAGATCATTGTTCATCAGAAGTATTTCTCTTATACTTGGTGCCACACCATTTAGAAAACAAGGTCTATTTGGGGGCAGATACAGCTGCAGTTTTGGATTCAAAAGTTCCCAGGGACTTGGGAGGATCACTGACACCACTAAATTATTTTCTAAAATAAATTACTACTTTCAATGACTGCACATTATTCATACCTTTAAGGGGTTTCTAGGTGAGTAAGCGGATTCCAGTTTTGCAATCCGGGACAACTTCTGGATCAAGTACAGCAGCGTGGCTGGCCTGCTGTGCTCTTCCTTTTCGTGTGCACAGGCCTCATGTTCTATATCCTCTCTGGCTACGCCATCTCCTAAAGCTTCTTGCTCCTCCATGTCCTCCTTTATCTCATCTTGCTTATCCCCAGAATCGGGTTCCAGTAAATATAAGACTTTGGCTATGAACAACAAATTCTTAACAACCTTAAAAAAAAAAAAAAGAAAATCTTGGCCATAAAAATGAATGAAATCTTACCATTTGCAACAACATGGATGGACCTAGAGGGTATTATGCTAAGTGCAATAAGTCAGGGAAAGAGAAATACCATATGATTTGACTTACCTGTGGAATCTAAAGAATAAAGAAACAAACAAGAAATAGACTCACAGATACAGAGAACAAACTGATGGTTGCCAGAGGGGAGGGGGGTTGGAGAGCTGGGTGAAAAGGGTGCAGGGATTAGCAAATTAGTAATTACAAAATAGTTACAGCATAGGGAATATAGTCAATGATGTTGTAACAACTATGTATAGTGCCAGGTAGGTAGTTGACTCATCGGGGGAATTACTTCATAAGTTATATAAATGTCTGACCACTATGCTGCACACCTGAAACATACTGAATGTCAACTGTAACTAAGAACAAAAAATAATTAAAAAATAAAACTGACCGATAAAAAAAAAGCGGGGAGGAATTGGACTTTGATTTTGAAATAAATATGGCTTGGCAAAACAGAAGTTTTATAGGTATTCAACGATTAGGGAATAAAAACGGCAGCCAGTTGGCTCAGTTGGTTAGAGCACAGTGCTCATAACAGCAAGGTTGCCGGTTCGATTCCCACATGGGCCAGTTAGCTGTGCCCTCCACAACTAGATTGAAAACAACAACTTGACTTGGAGCTGATGGGTCCTGGAAAAACTGTTCCTCAGTATTCCCCAATAAAAAAAATTAAAAGGAAAAAAAACAACTGGGTATTACACTATTAAACTGATGATCGTTCCTTTTTTTTGTAATTCATCAGTTCTTGTGTGCTTAAACCCATTTCCATGTAACTTGCATCCAGTTGGCCTTGTTCTATCCTTTAGGGTCACACAAAGTAAATAGATTTATTCTGGACCATCCATTTACATTTTCAAAGATAGCTTTAAATTCCTCATTCACAGAAATAACAATTTCCATTTACTGAGCACTAATGAATAGCTTTGTGTATGTGTCAACTTAAAATGGCCCTATTAGGTACTATTATCCGGAGAGAAGATTGGGGTTGAGTTACTAATTGACTCACCCAAAGATAAAGTGAGTGGTCAGCTGGAATTAGAAGGTCTTGAGAATTCAAACCCAACTTCAAAACACTGGCTCCTCCTTCCTCAAATCCCATCTGATCCAGGGAACCAGCCCAGAGACAATTTTAGTCTTATAAAAAGGGCCCCCTTTATTGAGTCCCTGTGACATCCATAAAATTGCTGATGTAGGTATTTCACACCCCTCATGGGAGAGGGAAAACCCTGGCTGCTCCACTAGAGGTGCTGTGTTCCTAAAGTTCCCCAAATGTAGTCCTCAGAACCCCACACACCTTCCTAGTCTAGCCTGTCCATCAAGAGCTGGTGCCAAGATTGTCATTTCCTTCTTTTGGAAGCCTGGCCTCCACGAAGGCAGTCCCTGATTTGGAGACCCTTTCCCCCTGTGGCAGCCACTTCACATTGTTAACTCATGCTAAAATTATAATGAACTAAAATCCATACTTTCATCTTGGGTCAATTCTAGTAAATCTCTTCCCTGCCCTGAGTTTGTATGGTCTGTCTGTCCACCTCTATCAAAACTGATACTGTGTGAGACCCCTGGCAGGATTTCTTTGGCTTCACTGCTATCCACTAAATAGCTATCCATTCCTTCCCCAACCCTGCCATATAATGAAGTGTGTTGTATACTTTTATTTTAAAAAGTGATAGAAGTCTAAGTGTTTATGGCATGCCACCTGAGACCACTCTTTAGATGTAGTATTCACCTAATCCCTAGTGCCCCTATCCCTCGGTCTACATTGCTCCATCTTGTGCATGACTCACAAGAGATGAGGTCAAGTGCCTTATTCATCTCCATATACCACATCTGTGTCACCTCAGCATCTACTAGCACAACTGCTGTATCAAAAGAGGAAAAAAAGGGGGGGGGCGGGGCAGCAGACCAACTATTCAAAAGCAATTCACATTTACTATGTATTTATAAATGCCTTCTCTATAGTTAACATTTTACATATACATTTTATATGAAAACAGATAAAGCTTCTTAGTGATGGAATTATTTCTCTGTTTTCTGTGAAGGACAGACAATTGTCAGACTACACTGTAGCATGAACATTAGTGCTTTCTCTTCAAATTCGAGGGTAAGAAATTCAATATTACAGTTTAATATAAAAACAATGCCTTTCAAAGCATCAGTCACAATGCGGAGTAGATACGTTATAACTGAAGACGAAAAGATTTAATAAACAGCCTTCCACTGCATCATCTTTACTGGGAATTTTAAATGGAACCAAGAGAAACCCCAAATGGACCCCAGAGTTAATTAGATATATGTGCGTAACTGAACATGTATTTAAATATGTTTATATTTCATTTAATTTCCCAAGCGTTAAACTACGAAAAACAAAAACCAAATACCAAATATAAGCCTATCCCTAGACTGTTGGGACAATAGGTCCCTTTTATTTAAGTGGACAGGATTACGATACTTACCTGCTCTCCTAGAGATTGATCCAAGAATTTGGAATGTAATTGATGGCAAGAGGCTAGGGCGATACTTTTCATCTGTGAAGAGAAAATGGACATTAGGAGACACAATGCAGGACATTTCTGAGTAACCATAATAATACTAGATTTTGCTCTGAATGACCACCTGTGCAGGTCTGGAGTGGGAAGGTTCATGACCAGAAATTGTATAACTGTTCCCTTCTACCTTCCACAAGCATTTAAGCCCAGGGAAATGAGATACTTTCAAGCTCTAGGGAGATAAGATTAATAGATCACAATCCCTTAGATTATTGGTAGAGAACGTTGCAACATTCCAATACTTTTTTCTTCCCCTTTTCTTCCCTTTTACCTTCCACTCATTCAGTATTTACAGAGTTCCCACTATGAGCCACGTGTTGTGCTGGGCTGCCCTAGGAAATCAGAGATGGAGAAAACATGGTCCCTACCTAACATTTTTTATGAATGTGATCTCATTTAGTTATCAATAAGGTTATGAAGGAGGTAGGGCAGACAATAATAATCTTATTTGCCAATGTTGCTAAAGAACTTAAACATATAATGGAAGATGAACATGCAAAGCAAAAGTCTGGTTAGACTGATAGTCTAAAACTTATCTTTGAAAAACCTTGGCCTTGAGGGTGACCCCTCTCTAGTTCCTAACATTCCTATAGCTTCACATACGCAATAAGTTGTTGGCTGGAAGAATTTCTCACAAGGGCCAACCCCAAGGTAGTTACATGAACCAGGAGGAACATCCCACACAGATCATGAGGGAAGAAGTTTTAGAGAAACCTTACCTTTTGGTCAAGGTCACTTGTTAGGAACCTGAACGCTACAGGTTCTGAGAGTTTCCTTTTAGTTTTTTTGGCTTTCCATTTTCTAATAAGCTCCTCTGGTTGGCAAGAGGCAAAGAGCAATCCAAAAATCTGAGCTGCGGTGAGCCACACCCAGCTGTGCGGATGTCTCAGGTGGGAGTGTACATGACCTACAGGAACCAAGGGAACCAAAATGCATTCACAGAGGTCTTGCAGCTTTCCGGACTCTGGTGGTAAATATGACTGACAGGCATGTATCGAGTACCTATTATGCGAGTACCTATTTAGTGAGTACCTATTATGTGCTTGGATTTGAGAACTCAACATGAACAAAATAGCCCCTGCTTCCCAGAAGCTGTTGAGCTAGGGAGAAGTGAGGTAGAGAGATACTGGAAGCAACTAGAAAACCAACTGCAAACATGGTAAGTGACACGAGAGAGGTACGAGTAAGCCTAAAAACAGACCAGCTCCATTAAGAACTAGTTTCTGATTCAAGAGAGAGAAGGTGGCATTAATATTCACAATTTCTAAATTAAAATTAATGTAAATATATATGTAGGTACATATTGGTTTCTCCTAAGTATTGAAATTGGTGGCTCCAAGCAGCTGACTGAAAAAGTATCATTTCTTGAGGCTTCCTACATGCCAGGCACGGGGCTAAGTGTGTTACACAAATCTCATTTAGATTCACAACAGTTCTGTGAGGCTGGAATTGTCATTTCCATTTTATATTACAGATACGGAAATGGAGGTTCCGGAGGGGCTAAGTGACCTGCCAAGCTGTAACAGGCAGAACCAAGCCTGGGCCCCAGCTCCATCTGGTCCCAAAGCTCATACTATTAAATACGATCCCTTAAATGTCATACTCTAATGCTACATGGCCACTCTCCATATGCCACTTGGAAAGTACAGTGGAAAAACCTTGTGGTGTCAGGGAACAGGATTAAAATTCTGGATGAATCATGTCATATCTGAGTTTTAGTCTACATTGCTATATTTCATGAACGTGGTTTTACTTTTGTTCTACATGCCCCTTTGTAATTATCTGGCCATGTCTCAGTGGAGGGATACCAGAGTAGGTCATACAGTAACTTAGTAACTGTATTATTTCTCATAGGATGCTGAGTTCTCTTAAAACAGGTGGGTACTGAAAGCATTCATTCCATTGTCTATTTCCTACAGACTAATCAAAATCGAATGTTAACTTTAAAAATCTATAATCTTATTTTTCTTTTAAAGAGTGATATCGTAAATGTCTCACAGAAGTGAAATGGTTTAGTCAATTAACACATTTACATGATGGACTATTTATAGCTATTTAAAAGGGTAACTACTAAGCATATTATAGTAATATACTTACTTAGGTACAAACAAACAGGATATAAAAGTTTACATGGAATTATGCACCAACAAAACACAACAAAGAGACTGGATGGAAATCGATACCAAATTATCATCAAGTAGCAAGGAGGAACTTTGGGGAATTTTTTTCCTTTCTTATACTCCCCCACAACTAATATTCTTTCTTTTATAAATGAAATATATTACTTACAAAGTCATAAATATATATTTTTTTTCAGAAACATTTTTACTGTAATTAATATGAAAGCCCTTTAATTTTTTTCTCATAGGCTTTTTCTTTGACATCACAGACTTGCTGAAGTATTCATATTCTAATTTCCCAAATCCATTTTCAATAGTTTTATCACAACTAATGTGCTTACTTTTAGATTAGATTGAAATAAAAAGGTGATACTTACTCCAGATTTTACTCAAAGTCTCATAGGGCTTGGTAAACTGAATGATACTGCATTCCTTGATGAGTTTAGTTACCAGTGTCAGAAAACTAAACAGAAGACGATCTGCAGCTTTTTCTTCAGTTTCTTCCACAATCTAAACACAGATTGGATGCAAATCAACTAAGACAACAACTTCAAAGTATCTGATGGACATTTTTACTCTAGCATGTAAATCTACACCAGTGTTTATCAACTGCAAGACTACTGACATTTTGAGTGGGATAATCCTTTGCTGTGGGAGGCTATCTTGTGCACTAGAAGATATTTAGCAGCCTTTACTCACTGGATGCCAGTAGTACCCTTCTACCCTCCAGTTGTAACAACCAAAAATGTCTCCAGACATTGCTCAATCTCCCCTGAGGGGCAGAATCACCCTGCTTGAGAGAACCTTCGATCGTCATATACTATGGAAGATAACTTACTTTGACCTTTATTTTAAAAAGAAGATCCAACTACATTGAATTCTTGCTTTTATTAATAAAAAGAAAACAAAAACATTTTGAACACATCATTTAATCTATTAGCTAGACTACCTCAAGTAAAACTATAAAAGTTAGCAAAAGTTTTATTCTCTAGCACATAACTTACATCTTGAAAGTTTTCAGGATCAATTTCCTTTTCAATCACAGGGAGAACAGTTCCAAGTCTTCTCTCGAAAGTGAGGCCTTCACTTTCCACAAACAAGCCACAGATCAGGGCAGCGAGTTGTCTACTTAAGCTCTACCAAAAAAAGCCAAAAAACAAACAAACAAAAACTCACCACAAGACAATATTAATACAACTTGGGAGACTGTTTCCAAACTTGTAAAATAAAAAGTATGCATGATTCTGTCCTCAATAGTTCATGACACCAGAAATCAACGGAGAATGGATCTTTGGTGGCCAACAAGAAAAACACGGAGAAATCTTCATACCCAAAAATAATATTTAAAAAAAGTGGTATTCATCATTATCCACTAATACATTTTATTCTCATTTTAAATTTAAAAAAAAAAAAGGGAAAAAGTTTCATACCATCCCTTCAGCCCTCTATTCTGACTTTAACATTTAAACCAGTAGTAAGATATGACATGTGCTGTTTATATTCCACAAAGATGAGCCAGTGATGCTGGTGGTAAAGTCATCAAGTAGATGCAATCATTGACAAAAATTACATTTCATAAATTGAATAAGCAAAATTGGAAACAAAGGTACTCATAAATGGGGGCTGGTTAAGTAAATTACGAAACAGTCACACAGTGGAGTAATTGGCTGACATTAACCATGTAGTGGGAATAGAGGTGATTTTTACGTTACCCTCTGTAACTTCTTATATTTTCTGAAATTTTACTATAAGAATATATTATTAACATAATCAAATAAAAATAATAAAGCTAGTTGAGAAAAATTAATCCAACAATATTCTTACTTAAAGTATGAACACCAAAAAGCTAAGACTTTTCATTGAAATATTACTAAAAGTAACCCTAACCTTCTTTGCTCCAAACCAGGTGGTAACCATATCAAAGAGCCAATCTTTTTTCTCAAGGTTGATTTTACTGAGTAAGGATTTGATCGTTATAGATGCCATCTTTTTACACATGGCAGAGTCATCATTCACCATCATTAGACAAAGAGGAATAAAGAACATCCCGCAGTTCTCATGGAGCAGCCCCTGAAAGAAAACAGGCACTTATGAGCACACTCAGACTAGAATTCTCAGAGGCCCTAACAAGGGTGGACCGTGGGCTCCCAAAGGCTCAAGGGAAACACGGCTAACAGTTTGTTTTTGTAATTCACGGTACCTGAGGGAATGTGTCAAAGAGATAAGCGATCATTTCCAAGACAGACTCTCTCCCAGTCTCATGTTCATAACTAGGGCAAGAACATTGGAAGGACTTGTTAGTATCTTTTAAATTTACTAATAATTATTTTTCAGAGCTTAAAACACTGTTTCAAGGTGCCAGTCTATATCTTAAACAGTGGGGAAAAAACCCCGTTTTCCCAATTTTAATGTTTGCATATACCATGCTACTGTGCAGTTTTAAATGTAATTTTATTAATTTTTTACCACTCTCCTAAGTGGACTCTAATGACAATTCAATGGTCAGAAGGAACTGAAAAGCAACTTACAGAACTGCAATATGAAGCCACACACAATGTTTGCTAATCAAGTCAATGATTCACAAGACATCATCCTCAGAGAATGTGCCATTACGTTTCAGCTTATTCAAGACAGCTGCCACATTAAAAGGAAAGCAGAAACTACCTTCGTTGCTTCCTCTGTGTAGCTTATGGCTTAAACTTACTTCAGTTGAGCGAGCAAGAATTCCAAGTTTGGTCTCAATTTATCACCCAGCGGATAGTCAAGAACGTATTTCAGAAAAACCTGGGAACAGAAGTCACACAGAAGATTATTTGGATCGTCTCTCTCCAGGATTCCTGTTTCCTAGCCGCTTTCTGGGACACACTGGTAGGTTACAAAGACCTTTCAGAAGGGTGATCAGTTATGTGACGTTGGCCTCCTGAGTTGACAGCTGTACCTCTGACTCTCTCCTCCCACTTCCCTTACTCAGGTCTGGCCCTTCACGCCTGATTAAGAGTCAAGTCTTGGCCCACCAATGGCACGATTGTTTAGGGCTCCAAATCTAAGCTCAAGAGTTGGAAGCTCCCCTGTCTTTGACAGGTGGTGCGTGTGGTGGTGGATGAGTATAGACTGGAGTTCAACCTGTATTTCCTCTTCAATAAGAATAACAATAATTTTAATACTGATATTAACTATTGCCTTTACTAAATACCTTCTATGTGCCTAACACTGGGTTTCTTGGTTAATTTTCATTACTTCCTTAGGGAGGTGATGTTACCCCATTTTACACATGAAGAGAATGAAGTTGGTACAGAGATAAATAATTTTGCTCAAGTGGCAATGCTTAGTCCATCTGCATCCAAAGGCTCTGCTTGTAAACTGTACACTATTCAGCCTCTTTTGTTAATAAACCGTGAGAACTAAGGCATATCATTCAACTTTCTAGGCCTGTTTTTTTCCCCAGCCATAAAATGGGGGTACTATTTCTTTTGAAGGATAGTTACAAATAGAAGTCACATATGTGAAGTGCTGGGCATACAATTAGTGCTTAATAAATAGCAGCTGGCCCTCCTTCTTCCTAACAGGAAACTTTTCCAAAGAAAAGCCTCTTCCCTTTCCACCCTGGCCTTCTCAGCACTCCAAAATCTCCCTGAACTCTGGAGTTCGTATTTCCACTTCAGACTTTTCCACCTCCTGGGTGGGTATGTGCTCATACGATCAGGGATGAACAAATGTCTGAACACAAATCTGTTCACGTCACTCCCCTGCCTACTGATTTCAACAGCTTTTGCTCTTCTAAATCTTGAACAAGTCCACAAGGTCTTGCCTGACCTGGCTCCCTTCCCCACCTCACTCACCTTCATTTAGCTGCTCCAACAAGCTCAGCTCTTACCCACCTCAAGGCTTACCTTCCTCAGGCATCTGCCACTCTCTTCACCTGGGAGGTGAAGCCTTGTTCTCCCTTCAAAGTTTGCTCACATGCCAATCCTCAGGTAAGCCTTCCCCGACTCTCACATTAGGGTGGCTCTCCACCTGATCATGTACTCTTATCATACGCTCTTCCATATTTTATTAATTCTAAGAAGCACAGGTTTTCGTATTTTAATATATCTGAAATTGGGATGTGTCATACAACTGATGGCACTTACCCTTGTGTCAGAGTTTTTCCTTTCTTTAAGGTATATAAGTAATGCTGTGTCTCATAAGTGATGAACTACGACAGCACTTCTTTCCTCCTGGCACTCAAGTGTCTGTAACTAAAGAACTATTTGTGGAATTTTGGTTTTGTGCCTGTGTACTGTAAGATAGGGACTATAAATTTTGGTTCACCACTCTTCCAGTGGCACCTGACACACAGTGATATGCGGAAGTGGTCCACGACGACGGACCTGTGGATGGAAATCTTTGCCACAGGCTATCGTGCTGAAGAAGGACCGGTACTTCTGTCTGTCCGACACATGCTACACGTGGTGGGCTATACTCAAAATGCTCGTTAACTGGAAATGCCCGTAAGACAAGGCAGAGACCCTTCTCACACTTGGAGTGTAGATGGGTATTCCTGAGTATTAGAATAAAGCATCAATATGACACAGAGTTATCTTCAGAATTCAGTCGATGCTGACAACTCTCTATCTAAAACCAAACAGAGAAGGCAGGGCCCAACCCTTGTTATAGGAGTCAGTTCTCTACAGACCTGTCTGCACTGGACTCTGGCGGGTTCGCTTTGCGCAGAAATTGCCAACTTGGATACTTTCCGCATGACATCATCAATTTCGGGGACCAGCAATTTCCTTGATAAAATGGCCTAAAATACAAAAGGAAAAGACATACTCTTCATGTTTTATTGCAGATGGGTGTAAGCCAAGCTGATGTTAAAGTAGTCACAGGCAGTTTTTCAGAAATAATGAAAAGTACCCCCAAAAGAAAAAGAACATAAAAATGGTTAAAATGGGCAATTTTATGTTATGTATATTTCACCAGAATTAAAAAGAAAAAGGAAGACACTGTCCAATACAATAAATACAGGCAGAATACTTGTGTTTGTACAGAATTGCCTGGAAGTATTAATATAGAGTTCACGTTCAAACCTTTTAATGAGTAGATATGTTAGCTTATAATTAATTTACCAAAACCATCATCTTTGTAAGTACTTAATCTTGGAAGCCTACAGATAGTCAAACTACCATGTTCCATGGTATTCTAGATATCTGACGTGAGGCTCATAAACTGTAAAATCCACAATGCTGGTGACCATACCTTCAGAAGACCAAATGCAGTGGCCTGTCTTGAAGTGTCATAAATGTCTTCCTCCGCGTACGCTAGTAGAACCTGAAGCTGCTTCTCGGTTATCTGGTAAGACTTCACTTTCTTCACAAGTATGGTCACACACTGCAGGTTTCAGGAGTGAGGTTAACAGGATGGCACACAAATCAGGATCCAGTGAAACAATGAGGACTTAATGTAATATCAATGCTTTTTCACACTGGAAACCAACCCTCTGGCCTTAGCAAATTCATCGAAAAACATCTGACCAAGACCACAAAGGACAAGGTGGAAAACTAACTTTGAGGTTAATCCTGGGGCTGACCTTTCCTAAGTGCATGTGAAAACAGCTCACCTTGAAACAATTTACCACCAGGTGGAAGTTCTGGCCTCTGGCAGCTCCGAGTTTGGCATAGTCCTTCAGCAAAAGGAAAAGGTGTTTTGTCAGCTGTTCCGCTTTTGTTTCTATGGAAGGCAGAGGGAACCTCAAGACCCAGATCAGGCATTGTAGAGCACCTGTGATCACCTGAAAAACAAAACCCAAACCAGTCAATTTAGGAAGTGACTACACCCAATAACCCAGCACCCAAGGCTGTGCAGACTCTATAAGCAATCGCGCTGAAGGAGTGAAATGCTCTGAGCAGCCCAGGCTGGGAGAACTGCGCCCGAAGTGAAAGAACATAGGGAAGTTTCTCATTCCCTGTTGTAGGAGAACTAACTGCTCCTCCAAGACAAGTGAAGACACATCCCAAGCTCACCTGCCATATTCTTACCTTATCTGGGTCAATGACTGTATGGACTGACCAATTTTAGCAATTAAAAGAATGCATTACAAATGACTTTTTTTATTTCTAGAATGATTACTTCAATTTAATCCGTTCTTATAAGCTTATATTATGTATACAAGGAACTCTACTGAGTGTTAGAAATAAAAATAAAAAGGATGCCATCCCTCATTTAAGGAGCAGATAACTGGCTCAGAAATTAAGCATGGGAAACAATGAACTATAATTTAATAGTTAAGTGCTTTGCAAAAGGTATAAAAAAGTGATTACCTGAGAATCTCTGACCCTCTAGCCCAAACCTCAGAGGTCACCTGGATGAGCTAGTTCCCCTAGTTTAGCTCTCTCATCGACCCTACTGCTCTGGCTGCTGCGATGGCCTTATTGGGCTGGATGAGATGAGACCCAGAGCAAAGAGCTCCGGAGTCAGAAAGACCAGGGCATACACCCAGCTCTGCAGCTTATACTTACTCGACTACAGAGATGTTACTTAACCTCTCGGCACCTTCCCTGTAAAACAGGCAATCTGAGGAAGTGGCAGGTGTAGGCAATGGAGTCTGACAGACTGAGGCTCACAGTACCCTAGATCTATGCCCTGGGGCAAGTCATTAGCCTGAGGCCTTGTTTTCTTATCTAAAAAACAAACGATAACCTACGCCTTCTGGATGGTTCCGAGGACTCGGAGCAGTGCTGCTGATATGAATACAGGGACCCCACCACGCACCCTCCTGAAGCTGTTGTGAGGATCAAATGAAATAAGTAATGTTCCTAGAGGGGCTTTTAAAGCTTTAAGGGTATCCAAACATACGGGATTATTACATTGGGGAGCGACTGAATGCAGGGAATAGAGGCGGTTCAGGATGTCCTAAATCCCTTTAAAAACTCAACTATCTCATGAAGCACGAGCCTAGAAGTATAATCCAGGTGCTTTTGCACGACACAGCTCTTGTGAAGGAAGATGCTCACCTTCACGTCCATGGAACCCAGGCAGTCTAGGAGGAGAGAAACGAAAGGGTCCAACATTTCCAGAACACGTTCCGTGGAAGACTTGATCTTGGATGTCTTCAGACTCAGGTGCAGCAGCTGAAAGTTTAAACAAGACATTTCACAGCACTTGCCTACAAGACTGAATGTGTTAGGTAAAGGTGAGATATTTTAAGAGACACGCATGAGATGTTATGGTGCTTCTTTCTATTTGATATACAAAGCTTTTGAAAAACTGGGAAACTGCCTGGGAGACCCTCCGTGAGTGAGAAGGTGGGAGCTCACTGTGCAGCTGAGATTCTAAGTTCGCTAACCAAATGGTTACTCAGCATCTACTTGGATCCCAGGCACTGGCTCGGCACGTAGGATGCAGAAATGACCCAGACGGACACGCTCCTGCTGTGATGGATCTTAGCCAGGAAGACAGACTCTAGGAAATAATGAACTGGCAACGCAGGCTGCTTGGAGAGTTCTGTAGGAATCTGGGCAGAAGGAGGAATGGGTGATGAGGTCCTGGGGCAGGAAGTGTGGAGACTTCATAGAACTGAGGGAAAGCCACATGTGGCTGGAAAGTGTGTGGGCGTCGTACAATATGAGGCTGGGCCCTTGCAGCCCAAATAAAGCACTGGCTGTCTCCTAGGAAAAACGGAAGCCAATGAAGGGCTTTGAAAAGGAAATTAAATGATCAGACTTGTGGTTTTAAAAGCTCATTACCTTTTAAAAAAATTTAGAGTAGTTTAGGGTGCAAACTCATGGGCATAGCAATAATGAAACCATAATGAGTATTAGGTCAGAATCATTCATTCTGTGAGTTATATTATCAACGTAAGAAATAGAAGAGATACATAGTGAAAGGACCAATGCACCTTTTAAAAAACATTCCATAATGTGTTGACAGCAAGGCTTTTATAGTGGATTAATAGTGCAGTATTAGAATTTTAGCAGAGCGGTAAAAGGTACAGACCCACTGTGGGCAGTGAGTCTCACTATAAGGTTAATTCTTACCCGAAGCCCAGACTCAATGAATATGTGCATGTTGGTTTTCCTGCTCACAACAGCTTTCTGCCCACCTCGTACTGGAGTTGGGGGGAGCAGCAGACAGCTCTGGGGTGGCAGACGGGGATCGGGTGCAGGGGCTGTTGGATTTCTGTCAATCACAATGGAATAAATAAAGAACACTATGTGTTAACTTTCCCATTAGTTACTACGTCCCTCTCTGGTGATAAGAGCTGAGCACTACATAATGTGCTGTTTGCTGTGGGTTTTTCCTCCTTTAACCACAAGACATAGCAGGGATTATCAGGTTGTAGATCGAGGTTACTAGCACAACCCCAGAAACAGAGGCCAGACTGATGCGCACACATTCAAATTAAGATGAACAGCAAGGGGACACGCCCTTTCTTTGATTTCTGAAAACAAATGCTAAGGAGTGTCTTTTAGTACACAGAAGCAAAATCCAGAAGAAGCTTACTAATAAGGTATTTTAAAATCTTTTAAGGTCTAAATCTCTGATCAGAACGAGAGGTATGTATTGAAAAATCTATCCTAAAAAAAAAAAAATCTATCCTAACTTTTGATTCAATAAATATCCAGAACAGAAATGGTGTCAGAGAAATGCCAAAAAAATCAGCTGCTGTCACGTTAGCTACCCCATTCATTAGAAAAATAATCTCATGTTGAGATGTACCACTCGGAAGGACCTCAGCCCAAATACCAGAAAGCAGTACCATCTTATAACTCAGATAAATATATTTCTTTTAAACTAAAGCAAATTATTAAATTAATCCACTTGAAAGTAAATACGAATGGAATGGTTTATCAGAAGCAAGCACCTAAACAATAGCTTTTTTTTTTTCAAACTTACTTTTCTTTCTCCGTTAACAGGGGGAGATTTTCACTGACCAAACCGTAACTGAGCAATAGAATGGATTCTGCCGTCATTTCCTGATTGACAATTAATCCTGCAATGATTCGGCGTAAGGTTTCATGAACTTTCCGGGCTAGTTTTAAACTCGTGGTATTTTGTAAGATCTAAAGGCAAACACAAATGTCATGCCAAGGTAACACAGAACTGCATTTTGACTTGTTGCAATGGTAGTTTTTTTAAAAATATATATATATATATATATATATATATATATATATATATTTGCTTTTTAATATGTTTTCTTCTAATAAAAAAAAACATATTCTTAATAAGATTTCAGAGATAGAATATATAAGACAAATTGACCCATAACCTCAACACCAGAGATAATCATGTCAGCAGTGTGTATGCCTCTGAATTTCTTGCAGTCTCTGTGTGTTCTCTCTGTTCATGAGGACCGAGGGAACACAGCTGGAGATATGATGTGACATTTGTAAGATGTCAACCCTCCAAGTGCATTAACAGCTATTTCTTTGCAAAGGTGGAGGGATTCGATAATATACATGGAAACTACATGTGCTCTGTTGACTCTTTTTCATCCTCGAAAATTTAACATTCTTAGATCAGGGTAAATGCATTTCTAGGGAAAATGATGGGGTTAATCTAGAACCAAAACATTTGGAATTATAGTTAATTCATGCCATTAGATAGTGCTTTTTGCTCTAGTCTTAGTACATAAAACTGTAATAAAATTAATGTTAACTGAATGTTCACCCCTGTAACTGGCACAGAGAACACTATCCCTGTCCAATAGGAGGCAGAAAGAAACAGCTGGAAAATGTGAGCTTTGGATCAGAAAGATCTGGAACTAAGTCATGACTTTCCTCCGTACCCATGCTCCTTGCTACCTTCCCAAGCCTGAATTTTCCTCTCTAAGACGGAAGCACCATCGATCTCACAGAGTGGTTGTGCAGGTTAGAAGAGATAATGAAGCACAATGTTTAGAACATAATACATGCTCAACAAATGCCAATTTTCTTCCTCTTGGTAACCTGAGAGCAGCAGTGTGACTCCAAAGGCCTACGTTCTCAGCTGCTGACTATGATTTCCCTGCACTTCAATTCTTACTGCCTTTCCTTCTGCATCTGATGGCTGACACCAGGGACTCTGATTCCTGGATGAGACTGCTCAACCCAGGGCTGCCAGCTAGTGGCCATATGGTATTGGTGTCCTTTGCACCAAAGGAAATGGTGATCAGGTGCAGTGTGAAGGTTTGCCCTGCCAGGCTCTTTTCGAGATCTGCTGTATTACATTCAAGTCCTTACCTCTTTCAGTGGAAGGATAAGTTTGGTAACTTGATCTTTTCCTACAAACTTGCCCAGGATTTCATAAGAATCATAACTCTTGCTTCTTCGTGCCTCCATGACTTTGGAAAGGATCTGCTTTACTTCCTTCTCTTCAGCAATGGCACCAAACAACTCGTGGTTAAAAATCTTTAAAAGAAAAAAGCCAAATGGCAATTACGTACACACAGAAGTGGAAAGAGGACTGGTACGTCCAAACCAAGGAAAGCCAGTTGGACTGTACTGAAATTAGTTGGTAAGAATTTCTACTGGATTTCACTTTTTTCAGTATAGGTTAGGGACCAATGACTAAAAAAACAAACAAATATAGAAACAGCTGAAGGTTTACACTAATGAGAAACAAAAGAAGACTATAGTAAGTCCTCAGTGTCATCGATAGGTTCTGTGACCTTAAATAAAATGACATAGGAACCAGTTTTGACACACGGATGACAAATGAAACCAGTTTTACCATCAGCTGACCGATATAAACAAGAGTTAAGTTCCTGTGGCATCTCATCAATATTATGACGATATGATGCTTTTCGAGTACCTGCTGTACTCCATAGGTTTACACATATAACTATGTAATATACAGACAGGTACTTCTCTGACATTATCAAAGAGTAGCTTAGTTTCTTTTTAAGAAATTCTCATGATATTTGCAACTTAGTTATTGAAAGTAATACATTTAATTCAATGTTAATGTATATATTTTTAAATAAATAAACAAAAGGTTGTGTGACATATTTAGTCTCTTCCTAATCCTAACCCCAAAATTATCAAATTACCCAATTTTAAAAGTTGATTGTAAGGTGAAGGGCTTAAGAAATTGGTAGTTACAAAATAGTTACGGGAATGTAAAGTACAGCATGGAGAATACAGTCAATAATGTTGCAACAGCTATGTATAGTGCCAGGTGGGTACAAGACCAGTGTGGGGTGGGAATCACTGCATAAATTATATAAATGTCTAACCATTATGCTGTACACCTGAAACTAATATAAAATAATATTGAATGTCAACTGTAACAGAAAAAAAAATAAAAGTGATACTTAAAAAAAAAAAAAAAAAAGATTATGACCAGCTTTATTACAGTGGTCTGGAAACAAAACCACAGTATCTCCGAGGTATGCCTGTATGTACAAATTATTAAGGTAGTTGAGCAATTCTCTACGCTACGAGTTTACAACATTTTTATGAATAAATTTCAAAATGCTTCTGAAAGTTCGTTAGCACACCTCATTTGAAAAGAAAAAAAAAAGTTGATTGTGACTAATTTTTTTCACTGTTATAAATAAAGCTTTGGTAAACATACTTTTATATAAACCTGAGACTACATCTCTGATTATTCTTTGAAAACAAATTCTTGGAAGTGGCTGAAATTTCTGCTTATTTCAAAAGCTCTTGATACACAACGCCAGTTTCCTTTCCAGGAAGGCTATACCAACCCATGACCTAATAGCAATGGCCGAGCGCACATCTCACTTCACTTGAGTCTTAGCTTTTTAAATCCCTGCTAATCTAAGAGATGAGATAGTACATTATTTTCATTTTTATAGGCCATTATTATCTCTTATTTTGTGAACTGATTTTTTGTGTCCTTTGCCCACTTAAAAAAAATTTGGAATTCCTTTCTCTAAACCTTACCTCAATCATGATATTTAAACAAGAGTCCAAATCCCCGACGTGTAGCTTGTTGGTGAGGCCATGCAGCAACATGTGAACAGTGAAAGTTAGCACGTGGACCTAAAATGAAATGCACAATAAGAGTATGAATGGTTGGGAACACCACACAAGAAAAGACAAGATCTACGCACTGCAAAGAGAACATTCAGAGTATATAATCTGTCATCATTGTAGGGAGTAGCTTTGAAAAATGACACATACTTATGTCACTATCTAAAATCCTTTCACCAAATGGTCATTTTGTACAAAAGACGCTCAGAAACATATTGCCATGCTTAGGATTATTGTGACTAAACCAGGCCAGTGGTTTATAAAGAAAGGCATGAGAGTCGAACTTTAAAAACCAAACTGTGAATTAAGAAGCTTGCAGATGTTGAATACAATCAAAGAAGGTAAAGTGTTATGAAGGAAAGAAGTTTTTGCCCTCAAGGGTAACCATAGCTAACATTCCTAAGAGCTTGCCATGGGCCAGGTGCGTATTAATATCTCTCATTCTCTCATGTATTGAATCATTTATTTCTCACCCTCTGTATCTATAATCAGGTGCCACATTATCGGAATGTCTCAGAAGAGGAAGCTGAGGCACAGAGAGGTCAATAATTTGCCCAAGGTTACATGGGTAGGAAGTGGTGGAGTCAGGATTTGAGAGCAGATGGGCTGGCACCAGAGCCCCTCACTATGCTATGCTGCCTCTCAAGGTTTTTGATTCTTTATATTGCTTCCTGAATTGTAAAGTTATCAAGGTAAACATCAGCTAATGATCATAGGCTAAGGAAATATACATTGTCAATACACAGACTGAATTTGAAAGTGAAGGCAGTTTCATTTTCATGTGTCTACTTGTGATCTCTCAGTGCTTTTATATATATATATATATATATATATATATATATATATATATATATATATATGTATATATATATACATAAAATGTTTGCTTTTATATATATATATGTATGTATGTATGTATGTATGTATGTATGTATGTATATACACACACACACATATATAAAATGTTTGCCATTTGAAAAAATCCTTTTGGGAGGGATAAAGAATAACTTGAAGAATACAATTTTGGTAGCGTCTACATGATTAATACTAAAACCCAAACCAGTTATACTTTGGTCCCTATTTTAATTATTTTAACAAGTACTGGGATGGACTTGAAGAACAGGTAGCTAGAGAAAAAAGGGCTACTCATTTTAGCACCTTAGCTGCTCCATTTCAATGTGAATGACTCCTCAAAGACAGAGCTGTACTGTATTTATCCGTGTACGCCCAGTGCTCAATACAGCACCTCACACAAAATAGTCATGAAATAATTCTGGCTGAAAGAATAGAATAAAAATGGATGCCGACAGGGGCTCCAGTTCCAGGAGAGATGGAGATAGCATCCTCTGCCCTGTCTTGGGGTAGACAGAATGCAGCTGTAACACCTGGACAGCAGCTACTGGGGAAGAACACCAGAACGCAAGTCCCACCAAAGCTCACCCAGCCCCTCAGCACCCCAGTGGTGATGGTGGTGGCAGTGGCCCCCAACTCTGTGGGAGGGGAACCCTCCTCTCCTCCCGTGGAACTGCAGTTCCGAGAGGGTGGGCCAACTCTTGTTGCTTTTCTCCATCTCTGTCCTGCCAGCGCTTGGCCCGATATAGGTGCAGATGTAGGAAGTGCATAGCAAAGCAGAAGAGAAAGAGCCCCAGCTTTCTAGCTGGAGGACTGAAGCAAATGGAAAGTAAATTGTTAGTAAAAAACAGAAGATACAAAGAACCAAATGAAAATTTCAGAACTGAAAAACCCAATAACCAAAATAAGAATCTCACTAGATAGGCCCAATAGCAGGATGGAGACAAAAGAGGAAGGAGTCAGTGAACTTGAAGATAGATTAATAGAATTATTCAATGTGAACAACAGAGGGGAAGAAGACTGAAAGGATATATAAACAGAGCCTCAGTGATGAGTGGGACAAAAACAAAAAGTCTAATATTCATTTCATTGGAGTTCCACAAGAGGAGAGAGTACAGTGCAGAAAAATTATTTGAAGAAATGATGACTGACAACTCCCCAAATTTGGTTGAGAAGCGCAGAGCTTACCAAGGGCTAGGCACGTATTAATACCTCACATGTACTGAGTCACTTAATTCTCACCCACTCTATGATGTTGGTGCTATGTTACTGGCATTTTTCAGAAGAGGAAGCTGAGGTGCAGAGAGGTCAAGTAACTTTCCAAACAGAGTAAACCCAAAGAAATCCACACTCAGACATATCATAATCAAACTGCTGCAAAATAAAAACACCGTCTTTAAAGCAGTCAGAGAAAAACAATGCATTACTCAGACAGAAACAATGATGAATAACTGGATTATTCATCAGGAAGGCCAGAAGGAAGTGGTACAACATTTTTCAAGTGTGAAAGAAAGAATGTCAATGCAGAATTACACATTCAGTGTCAATATCCTTCAGGAATGAAGGTGAAATGAAGACATTCACAGATAAGGGAAAATGAGAAGAATCTGCTGCCACCACACTTGCTCTACCAGATGGCTAAAGGAAGTTCTTTAGACTGAAGAGGGATGATGCCATAAAGAAATGTAGAAATTCAGAAATGAAGGAAGATCCATAGAAATGATAACTATCTGGGCAAAATAATAGAACACTCTTCTCGAATTCTTTAACATACGTTTGACAATTAAAAGCAAAAATTAAAAAGTTTTCAATATGTGGCGATGTGATACATGAATAACTAAAACCAAAGGAGAAGGGTGAAGGGGACCTGTAAAGGTTTCTATGTTCCACTTGAAGGGGTAAAACACTGAATCTTACTAGATTATTAAAAGTGAGTTTGTATATGGTAATCCCTAGAGCAGCCACTAAAAAAACTATACAAAGAGAGATTATCAAAATTAATAGTGGTATTTTTAGTGTGTCAGACTCATCACGTGGAGAGTAGGAGCCGTACCTATGAACAAGTTAAGACACAGAAGGTGAAGCTAACTACTGGGAGTCTTGGCTGAACTTGAGAAGAACAAGCTACAGTGTTCATCTAACTTGAGATCACCCAGGGATCTTATTAAAACGCAGCTTTTGTGGGTCAGGCACAGGGCCCTCAATGCTGCATTTCTAACAAGCCCCCGAATGCTGCTGGTGGCACCTGTCCAGGGCCCACACTGGGAATAGTGAGGAGCTGGCCAGCCACGTGACTCAAAGAGCTGTGTGCTCCTCCTGGAGAGCTGATTATTTTTGTGACTTACGTCAACTGCTTTAACTCTCAAACAAGTTCGTATTTTATTGTTCACATTTGTGGCAATACATTCAACTAGAGTTTTTTTTTTTTAAGAACTCAGAGGATGCAGAATTTGGTATCAAGTGATTGGAGGTAATGTAACCTAGGTCTAGAAGGAATTTTACAAAAATCAAATATAGGAGCTTTTAAAAATACTGACTAGAAACTTTTGAATATTTTTGCTTGCTATCTCAGCGGATCAGCTTTACTGAAGATAGACCCAAAGCACCGTGACTGACAGTGTTCAAACTGTAAACATATGAACCCCAACCCAACTTGAATGTTAAGCACATGGTGCAGTTTACCTGATATCCACGGACAAGGGTTGTCTGTAATTCTTTTAAAATATATTGTAAGTAGTGCACACCCAGATCTTCTATTATTTTTGTGAGAGTGCTGCGTGCGATGTCTCTGATTTCTTGTGCTCTGTTCTTGAGGAGGACACACACTTTCAGCAAAATACTAGAAAATGAGAAAGGAAAAAATGACTAATCATAAAAACAGAGGCAAACAAAATTCTAAACATCCTTTTCTCTCTTAATTGCTCATAATCCAAATTTCCCAACTGGGATTCTAAACCACAGCAAATTGTGACAGCACTTTTCTTCCTGACAAAAGAGATTCAGACGTCAGGAAGAAAGAACCAATTTTTGAGTTTCACGGAACTTTCCCAATTTGTCACACAACCTACCTTGGCAGATTAGTTTCCATAACTTCTTGTGGGAGGGACTGCATTAGCTTAACCATGGCAAAAGCTAAAGGAACTCGAATTACTTCCTCATCATTCACAACCTTGGATTTTATGAGCTTGTGTTCTTCTTCCCTTTTTGACTGTAAGAAAAATTCAGGTTAAACTAAAACGGAAATACACGGATCAGGAACATACCAACACTGCAACTTTTCATTTGAAAAATAAACTCTTTTGATATATCTTATGTGCATTTCTAAGTTTGGAGCCTCAAGAAACAAACATTATTATGCAATTTGAGAATAACCCTCTATAAATTGTAAAAATAACAGGAATAGGAATGTTTTTTTCAAAAGAGCAACCAGAAAAAAAATATAGCCAAGTTTTTACCGATGTGGGTTAAGACTGCTCTGAAATTCATCATAAAAATCATATAAAATTTGTATCAGTTGAGATTTCAAAGTGTTTGAGGGACATTGAGGGTACACAGGAAATACAGTGCCTCATACAAGAAGGTTATTTACTAATACATAAAATGACCAAGTCAGTATTTTAGCAAGGGCTGGCAAGTGTTTTCTGTAGAGGGCCAGATAGTTAAGTATTTTTGGCTTTTAGTCTCTGTTGAAGCCACTCAACTCTGTTGTGGTAATGCAAAAACAGAATTAGACCACATGCAAATGAATGCATATCACTGTGTTCCAACAAAACTTATTTAAGAAAACAGGCTGCAGGCCAGATTCAGCCAATGGCCTGTTTGCCAACCCATGTTTTATACTGAGAAGGGCAGGCTCTGGCTTCAGGAGAATCCACTCCTAAATGTTATACCTGTTAACGGGGGGAAGATAATTTTGAACAACAGGTTTTTCATTCCATGGGTTGGGTTTTTCATTCCAAGAATGAGAAAAAGGAAACAGACTAATTTTTAATAACCTGTTTTGGAAGAGGGAGTCATCTTAATATATACTTCGGAGATAGAAAAACATATACCTACCATATGAAAATCACAATAAAGAAGGAACATAGCCTAGCTGCAATTCTGTTGAACTTGAAGATGACGAGACAAGAGAAAGGTGGATTGTGAAATGCTGAGATAAAAGAAAACCCAAAAGCTGAAGTCAATCGATAATAGGAGCCTCAGTCTGACAGGACCCCACAAACACCCCAGTTCACGCAGACGTGCTGGGCCCCAAACAGAATAATTACCGCAGATGCCAGGCATTTATGTAGCCTGGGTAAGATATCCCCGGTTATGGTGCCTTGGATATTTTTAATTGTTCTCTCCAATTCTTCCTTATTCTGAGGAAGGGAAGAGATGGACTTGGTGATACGCTCGTTTTCATTAGCTGCTGTTCCTGGAGCAGGGTTTCCTAGTTCTTCATTGTTGTCGGACAAAATCTTACATCTGTTTTCCTTCTCTTCCTCATCCATATGCTCTAATTCCATGGCTTCATGCTCTGGCAACTCAATCTCTTCTATTGTGCCTATGTTTAGTAAACAATACAAGCCATCTTAAATCAAATAAGGAAAACAACACAGTTAAGTAATCTTTTCTACCAATATCTAATAATAAATATCTAGTCACCAACGATGGGTAGGCAAGATAAGGGCAAAGGAAACCTTAATAAATGAGAGGGCCATGGTTTTTTGCTTTCTCACAGTTTAGAGTCTAATGAGGAATACAGACAAGTACATTGACAATTATAAAAGAGTGTGAATTTTGGGAACACACTGGGAGGCCAGTGGGGTAAGAGGATCGTTAACCAAAAGAAAGTTTCTAAAGTACTGAGGCTGAAGGTTTCCAAAAGCAAAAATTGACATTCACGAGCAGGAATATCATAATGGCAGCCTACGCAGAAAGGTCCCTTACGGTAGAGTTCTGTTTATTACAGAAAATTAGACAGTATAGTATTGTGGGGTGAATCCAGCCTTGGCTCTGCTAACCAGCCATGTGACTATGGTCAATTAATTTAACCCTAGTGGGTTAAATTTCACCAGTGAAATGGAGAGGGCACCTACCTTGCAAGGCTATTGTGAGTATTAAATGAGATAAAGTCTATGAAGCACTTAAAATATATTTCTGACACTTCACTGACTTTCAAAAAATGGTAGCTATTAGCCTTTGTTTTGTTTACTGGCTGTGTAGCTTAGGGAATATTACTTTACATTTCTGAAACTTAACTTCTTCTATCAAAAATATGGGATAACTAATAACTAAGGTTCTTATGAGGACGGATGAGGTAATGTTTATAAAAGCCCAGCTCATAGTAGGTGCTCAATAAATGTTTTAAACTTCCATCATATCTAACAAGAAAAGAGTTAAGCAAATTAAGTATTTTAATTTTTTAATGTTTCTATTTATGTGTAATTGCAAAATGCAGATTCAACTGACTGAAGATAAACTATTAAGGAGGTTTAGTACATTGTTTAAAACACCAGTGGTTCTTACACATTCAAACCAGTCTTTTCTATTCATTAGTGTGGTTCTAGAGTGATTTTACTATGAATCAGAGAATTAGAAAATTTGGAGTAAAAACATTGGAGGAATGCAAACTAAGGGCCAGAATATTTCAACGTCTTTAGCCAAAACAATTAGGATAAATACCTTGTTCTAGTTGAGTGTTCATTCTTTTCCTTATTTTTCTGTTCTGGCTAGAACTTCTAGTTTGACATTCGATATAAGTACTAGCAGCAAGTATCATACTTTGCCTCATTTTGGTCTTAAAGCAAAGACTTTTTATCCTTTACTATTAACTATAATGTCACATTAAGTTTTTAAAAGGCATCTTTCAAGAGGTTAAAGGAATTTCTATTTATTCCTTGCTTGATAATTGCTTTTATCATGAATATATATTGAATTTAACCAAACGTTTCCCCTGTGTCTATTTAGATAATCGCATGTTTTTATGCGAATGTGTTAAAATTCCATTAACCAATTCTACCAACCTCAAGGGTTATGGGGGCTTCCTTTTTCTCAATCAGCTGAAATGGCTGGTGTTAAGGCTGAAATTGCCTATTCCTTGAAATGTTTGTAGCACTTGCCTATAAAACAGTCTCAGGCTGGCGTTTTCATTAGGAGGAGGTTTTTAACTACAGATTCCATTTCCTTAGTGTTTAGAAATCCATCCAGATTTTCTACTTCTTCTAAAGTCAGTTTTTGTATTTTATTTTTCTTATATTTTGTACATTTCAGCCAAGTATTCAAATTTATAAGTACAAAGATCATATTATTTTACACTTATCATTTAGTTAGTTGTGACCTTTTAAAATCCCTAGTATTATTTATTATGCCTTCTATTTTCACTGATCAAACTTGTCAGAGGTTGTCAATTTATAATTTTTTCCAATATCTATTTTTAGTTTGATGATCTTTTCTTATGGTATCTACTTTATATTTCATTATTTACTGCTCCGCTTTTTAATCTTTTTCTTATACTTTCTTTGCATTCATTGCTTAATGCTCTTTCCAAACATGAAGGCAATAAAATTGGATTTCTATGTAAATAAGTAACCTTCAGCTCAGATTTCCCCACCTAAATTATTTAGACTGGCCTTCTCTATTGTTAAATAAGTTTTTATAAGAATACTCAAACCATTCATTTTAACTTTCTCCTGACTCATTCACTGGTTACTGCCACAAGAGCAAAAAAAGGGAAATAAGTTGAATTTTGCCATCTTTAATTCATTATCATAAATTATCCAAAAATAGGATGGAAACTTAGTTTAAGAAAGTATTAAAAACTTACTTTCTTCATTCTGAATTTTTTTCATTTGTTCTTCAAGAGTTTTATGGTCAAAGTGGAATGCTTCTAACACTGTTACTAGCAAACTGTTAAAAAAAAGGTACAAGAAATATGCATTTGATTAATAAGATCATTTGATAATTAAAAGAATTTAAAGACGTATAAACATTAAAATTATTTTTTACCAGTTTTAGGTATTTTTGAATTTAACAAACATTAGCATAACTTCATTAATACAATGTAAAAGTACACTGAAATTACAGAGAGACTATTTCAGGAAATAATCCAAAATTTAAATTTTAAAAATAAAACAAAATAAGAAGTTTGACCATACCTGACACCCAACTTTTGATTGATCTGTCCTGTCTGTAAGACATGAATGAAATGTTTCAAGTAATATACATATGCTGACCAAGAGAGATGTCTGCAAATAGCTCCAATAATCTCCGTGGCAGCAATGATTATATTTTCATGCTGTAAAATAAATCAAAAGCATTAACATAAAGCAAGCATTTGCTAATAAAATACAGAGCTAACATGGTACATTAAAAAGCTTAGGTGATCAGCAATTATATAAAAGAAAGAATGCCCAAGCTATACTCCATTTCCACCCCCTACCTCTAGGAAAAGATGCTGTCAATTAAAGAAATGACACCTTCCTTTACCTAAAGGATAGTAACATATTCTGGACTCTTTCCACTCAGACCACCCTGATAGTTTCAAGTAAATTCAATGTGTAAAACTTGACAAATGCCAAAATTAACTATAGACTGCACTGCTCAACATACAAAAGTACACTGCCTTGGAAACTTCTCTTTAATATCATGATAGAAAAGAGGAACTAGATTTATCCTCATACCTTAAACTAGAAAAACAGGCAAAAATACATGAAACAACAGTTTTCAGACTTTAGACATCAAACCGTGCAGGGCAGTGACCGCTGAGAAGAGGGAAACAAATGAAGTGTGCTTTATAATGACCCCAATCACTGTGTAGAGAGAACTGTCAGGTCAGAGCATGGGACGGGAAACCCAGAAGGGCCCAGTGCCTGAGTGAAGGAGGCAGAGTTGAGGCAATGGTGGCCAGAGTCCACAGGGCTGAGTACCAGAGAGGAAAGAGCTGTGCAGAGAGGAAAGCGGTATGTCTCTGAGAAAGTTACATACCTCACTTATTCTCAGTTTACTCTCCTGTAAAATAGTGATAACAGTCCCTACCCATAGGGTTGAGCTGTGGTGAGGAAGAAGTCATATTACGTAGTCAAGTACTTATAATAGCGCTTATATCTGGTATAGCGCTAAAGAAAAGGTAGCTATTATTCTGTTTCATTTCTTATGAGCCATTTGGGAAAACAACTACTTTGCTGATTAGTGGAGTTTATAAGAATTAAGTCCTATGACACAAAAATAAAAGTATGCCATCTTAGGAATGTGGTCATTTCTAAGAGTGGAAATATTTTGTGGTTGGCCTTTGTGAGCGAGCAATAGTATAAATAAAAGCCACCATTTATGGAGCATTTTCTATGTGCCCGGCACAATGCTACGGGCTTTAGAACTACTCTAAGCCTCTGACTATGGTGACGACATCAAAACGCATACCACCAAATTCAGATGCCATTCCTCACCTACATTTTGGGAAAGTGTGTCATGGTATGGGTAGGGGTTCACTGGTTTCTGGATCTAATGCCCTACCTTGAGCATTTTCTCATCAAAAATTGGAGTCATGGCATAAGGCATGATGTAATTCTGGAGAGATTTAGAAGACAGCATGATTTTGCCTTCCATTAGTTGTTTTGCCAGTTTCTTCAAGGCTCTTGCTCGCCTGTGGATCTATGAGTAAGATAAAATATTGAATGAGTTACTGAATAATCTCACCTAGGACCAGCTCCATTTCAGTTATCATATTCCTTTTCCATGAAAAGATTAAGGAATGAAATACAGTCTGTGTTACATGAGAAAACACCTGTGCCTCGATTTGCTTCTAAAAACATAATCCATAGCACTTGTTTAACAATGGATCCAAAAGCACTGAAACTTCTTTTAAAAAGGCAGAAAGGGGCCATTCTGGTGGCTCAGGTGGTTGGAGCGCTGTGCTCCTAATGCCGAGGTCACTGGATAGATTCCCACATGGGCCAGTGAGCTGCGCCCTCTACTAAGATTGTGAACAACAACTCTCCCTGGAGCTGGGCTGCCATGAGTAGCTGGAGCTCGGCGTGAGCTGCTGTGGGCTGCCACGGGCTGCTATGCTGCCGTGGGCTACTGTGTGCTGCCAGGAGCAGCCAATGGCCAGTGTGATTGGCCGGCAGCCAGCATGAGTGGCCGGCAACCATCATGGGCTGCCGTGTGCTACTGTGTGCTGCCATGTGCGGCCGGTGGCCAGCGTGAGTGGCCAGCAGCTGTGTGTGAGCAGCTGACAGCTGGCGAGAGCTGCTGTGAGCTGTTGTGAGTGGCCAACTGACGACCAGGTCAACCGACTGCCTGGCGGGGGGGGGGGGGGGGAAGTGGCGTAAGGCCTATAACACCAGCATGGGCCAGGGAGCTATGTCTTACACAACTAGACTGAGAAATAATGGCTTGAACTGGAATGGGAGGGAGGGAGGCGGAAGAAGGGGGAAAAAAATCAATAAAAATGGCAGAGAAAGGCGACACTTATTGTGGTTGGTGATACCACCAAGGAAATCAGACCCCAGGAAATGATCATCTCCTATTCAAGTTGACTGATATCATGAAGACTAAGGAATGAGAAGTTCAAAACCTTTTGGAAAATTAAAATACATCTTTTTAAATGAGACAGAACTGTTTGAAATGCTTATTTTATAGGCAGGGAAAAAAAATCAGAATTGTCCTCTACCTGAATGTGCTTCATATTCTCAAAGAAGTCCATTTCTGGATCATGGAAATCAGTAAGCTGTACCAAGTCTTTAAATTCTGGTTGATTTGGAAAGGTTTGAATTAAACAGGAAAGCAGTGTGGTATAATCCTGATGAACACTCTGCAAATACCAAGTTGAGAAAACAAAATTTTTGTTTAAAAAAAAAATTTGCTTCCTAGATAATGCAAAGAAACACAAAAAAATCATTAAAAAAAATTTTTTTTTAAAGTAGAACATTCCCACTGTAAAAACAAACTACATAAAATCAGATATGATTGCTCTCTTTTCCATTCTTACTTCCCTGTTAAAAGTTTGGTTTACACAATCAAGTATTTTAATTAAATGTACTAAACCCTGACGGCTTTTCTAAGCAGCAGTAGGGAAAAATAAAAACATAACTGAAAAGCACAGATAGTATTAATAGCACTTAAAAGACTGCTACAATTGCAAGCCCCAGTACCTCTGTCTGGCTCTTCAAGCCTTTCCTCAGTTTCTCCAGGAGTGAACGATGAATGATTTCTCTATATTCTTTCTCTGTGACATTCAAGGCAGCTAGCTTTTTGATGATAGTCATCAAGCACATGTTGGCATTATCACTTAAAGACATGTCTCCTAACTGGAAACAGGGAAAAAAAAACCAAATTACTGTTTGTAATAACTGTGATATGGAATTTATTTCCTAATGAAAGACTTTACAAAATGTTGCCACTGCTCTGTGTAAAAATTCCTAAGAAATGTCCCACAGGTACTTTATACCTAAGGAAGACCGACACGAAGGGCTGTGAGGAATATAGCAAATGACTTTGAAATACCATGCTTACTGTTAAGTGTCACTTAATTTCAGAAAATACTATGACGTAGACTTTTAGTTTTCCTTCTCAAAGTAAATAGAATAAAAGGCTCAGGAAAGCTAGTTTTCAATATTCAGTATCAGGTGATCACTGAAAATGGCTGGTTATAATTCCAGTTAGTTGCACTAGAATTCCTGGTTTGAGAATGCAGGTAGTGAGTATAGAGAGAGTATTTCCAACTCAGCCACCCAGACAGTGATTCAGAATTCCTTGTGTTGAAATCTGACATGATATATGAAGAATGAGCCCCAAATGGGGAGATCACTTTTTCATATATTATACAATCTTTATATCAGCTGAATAACTATAAAAAGTCACAAAGAGATTACTGATGCCATTATAGGGCTAACTATTAATTAAGGGTTTCATTTTGCCTATTTTGAGGTCTTAATTGAGTTCAGCAACATGGTACTTAATATAGTCCAAACTCCTTTTATTTTTATCATATCAATACAAGAGGGCAAACTGTCAAATAGTAGTTACATAACTGACAAATTGAGATATAATTGACATACCATCAAATCCACCCTTTTAAAGTGTACAATTCGATGGTTGTTAGTATATTCACAAGGTTGTGCAACCATCACCACTGTCTAACTTCAGAACATTTTCATCACCCCCAGAAGAAAGCCTGTACCAGTAAGAAGTCACTGCCCATTCCTCCCTCCCCCCACAGCCCCTGGTCACCCCTGAGTTACTTTCTGTCTCTATGGATTTCCCTATTCATACACAGCTCTTCTGACTTGTCACAGAGCTTCCACATAATATATTATGTGGAATATATTCATAATATAATATATTACGTTATTCAAAATATTTGTCTTTCATATCATGAGAATAACAACATGATCTTTGACAAACGAAATATTCTGCAACTAAAAGAAAGACGTTTTACACTAAAAGCCCCTGTCCTCAAAACACAAATTAGATCATGTACTTGCATTATCAAAACAACAAAAAACACTTCATAGAGGATTGCTATAAAAACCTACCTCCAGATTATAGAAACAATTATGCATAACTGGAATGAGGTAGTTAACATCCACAGTTTGCATCTCTTTAATATAAGAGGTGACAGTCTGGAATGCTGAGAAGCGAACGTCAAAGTTGATGTCGTCAAGGTGTCTTTGATCAAAGGCGTTAAGCTACGAGAAATGCCATTGAAACCACATAAATGAATGCACATGAATCTTAAATAAACACAAATGACAATACTTTTGAAGAAAAGAGAAGATTTTCTTTCTTACCTTGACAACATCAGTAATATATTTTAATCCACTGTCAAAATCAGAAAGAGTCTAAAAGGAATGAAAACAGTATGTTAGAGAATAAAACCTTAACATTTGTGCCCACCTCCCTTCATCTTCCCCTCTCCCCGACTCAAAGAGGTGATATGGGGTTAAAAAAAAAAAAAAAAAAAAAAAAAGAATATTACAGACCTCGAAAACTGTACAAAGCAATCGTCTTGACAGCTTGTTCTT
Source organism: Rhinolophus sinicus (assembly GCF_057876585.1). Classification (NCBI taxonomy): domain Eukaryota; kingdom Metazoa; phylum Chordata; class Mammalia; order Chiroptera; family Rhinolophidae; genus Rhinolophus; species Rhinolophus sinicus. Next base: position 19,651,529 of record NC_142501.1, read on the forward strand.
AGTAACTGAGAAGAGTTTTGCCAGAGGCTTGAGGAAGCTTGAAGGCTCCAGACAATGTTTTAACAGGTTTTGTACTGTCACCAAAATATCAACCTCTGTATCCTTAGAAATATTAAGAGAAATCATAGTTCAATTAATTTATAAAACTGTTCAACTTGGCTTTAATATATTACAGCACAGAAAACAATTATAAGTAAGAAGTAAAAATAGTAACTGGAAAAGTTATTTCATAGTCTTTTAAAAGTTCTTAGCATTTAACTTAAAATCCATTATAATGTCCATGAACAGTTTCTTCCTTTAATTCTAATAGAAAACATGCATAGTTTTGAAACAAACTTTCTTCTATCTTAGTCAAAAAAGAGCCAAGAAAAATGAGCTTGCTGAAGAAAAAATATACACCTCCGGTTGTCTACAGATCTGTGGTCTTCTAACCTGAATTACTACATGATTGTATAGGTGTTCAGTATAACTACTAAGGCCGTATAAGTAATTTTGAGCCATGGGAAGGCCCTTTTAATCAAGATTGAACTACTGTTTGAAAACCATATCAGAAACTCTTAGCTATGTCTCAATATTAAAGCAATCTGACTTTTCATTCAGTTTGCCACTGTGATCCATATTTAAGACCATACAATGCACTTCTTGGGTTCCAGATTTGTTATTGACCAAAGTCAGAGAGGAAAAAAAAAATCCTGAAATGGATGAGAAGCTAAACAAAGGAAAACAAAGGGGCTGACACTTTTAGTGTTATCGTAATTGATGATGCCTCCACCTTCTTGCCTGCCCTCATTTCTACTTCTGTCCCAATTTTTCTCCCCTATTTTCAATTTTATACTTCTGTCTAAAGTCTTTCCACAAATATTTTGCGACAGGCACATCACAGAATCTAACCAATAAAATTATATGTTCACAAATAAGCCTAATAATGTGCTACTTCAAAGACAAAGTAACGTCCTGTCCATTTGTACCTCAGCAATATTGCCACGGTGGAGGAAAGGAAGGAGGAGGGTAATGAGTAGAGAACTTTGTTCTTTGTCTTTCATAAACTTGCTGATCCTAGAGAAGAAAAAACAGTGGTAAGTAAGGGAGACATACGAGTGTTTCTCTAGGAAGTTAAGATTTTTTGTAGAAAAACATCCGTGAGGAAAGACACAGGTACTTTTACGTATGCGTACATGTATAAAAAATTTAACTCAGTTATTTAGCAGTGCCAACTCTTATTTCTCTCCAACTTTAGGCTACTATTCTATTTCTTTTGTAACGTGATTGCGTAGGAGGGTTAGAGTAAACTCCAATTCTGTGACCTGGCAATTAGTAATTTCTTATTTTGCAAGGAAATCACATTTTTAAGTGCCAAGATTTGTTTAAGGCTTTATGTAAAGTATTTCAATTAAACTCCCACAATAGCTCTATGATGCAGTAATCATTAGCCCCATTTTGCCCAGAGAAAACTGAGGCTCAGGGAAGTTATGTAACAGCTAGAAAGTAGCAGTGCAGGTCTTTCCAACCCTGGTCTTTCTGGTGCCTAATTTGTCATCATCTTCCCACTACCACGTAGCCTGTGACAAAATTTAACAAGTGTATTTAGTGTGGTTTCCCATTCTGCAAATAAAACAGTTAAAAGAAGTTCCTGGAAGAGTCTATCATTTTATCAAAGAATATATCATTTAGTGTTGCTGAAAGTAAAAGAAAAAATAAACTTTCAAGAACCAAGTCCTGTAACAATTAGAGCTTAAGCTAGAATCATTTTTTGCACTCAAGTTTACCAATCTTGCACTGTATAGAAAGCACAATTACGAGTACATACAGTGGTAGTTCGGTTTTCGAACATCTCCGTTGATGGACATTTTGGTTTACGAGCGCTGTAAATTTTATGGATCTAGGGTATCATTAGATGGTAAAACTCATGCTAAATTTGCAGTTTTGGGGTTGATTTTAAAGGTCTGGAATGGATTAATCCATTTTGCATTACTTTCTATGGGGAAACCACACCTTGGTTTTTGAACGTTTCAGAACTCGAACAGTCTTCCGGAATGGATTGTTTGAAAACCAAGGTACCACTGTACTACTAGGTTTATTGCCCAAAAGAACCTTTAAAAACCTTTGCAAGATCTTGACTCTTAAACAAAACAAACTTCTTTTAAGGACCAAGCTATCACTCACTTTGAAAGAATGCCAAGTTCCTTGCTGACTTGTGCCCTGTTCTTTTTCTTTTTCACCTTTTCTGTACTTATTGTGGTTTTGCTGAGATACTGGAGAATTGCAGGTACATGAGGTAGAATTAATCGTCCTCCTATTGTGATAGACTCTGAAATAAATAGTGACAGATGTTTTGGTTTTAATTAACTATTCTCTTAAAGGATAACTGTATAATATCTTCATAATGACAGACAAGGAAAGCATTCAATTACCATGAAAATTTAATAAATTTCAACTCTAAAGATTAAATAACTTTATTCTTAGTCAAAATCGCTATATCATTAGATAAATTAAAAACTTATATAAGAGACCCCTGAGGCTTTATTTAAACCACTTTTGGTGGTAGTAAAAGGCTTATTAGGATAATATGGTAGGAAGAATTCAGAGACATGACAGTGGAAATCATTTGATAATTTCCTGGAGGGTAGGTGAGCTTTCGCAAACAACCTGAATTTCTACCACTGCAAAGAAAATTCAGTTTATATAAGTTGTATTCATTTCCAGACAAAAGAAACTCTTTCAATAGCATTAGTTATTAATAGAGTCAAATTCTATTGACTTTCTCGTTTCTGAGGGAAAAATGCTACCTCAGAACCAGATCATTTGCTTTTTGCAGCATACATACCATCTGCACTTTCTGGGTATACGCATCCAGTTACGGGCAAGCTCAAAACTGTTTCTGTGGGCTCAAAATCTGGAAGGGTAAGAAGGTCATCGGCTATATCCATCACAATACTGGCTGTGGCTTCAGAGAGATTCTTTGCTGAGAGAATCGCAAAAACATTGGTCAGGATATCACATTCTGGGTGCCCAGGTTTCTGCTTAGCCAGAAAAGGAAAATATCTGCAAGAAAATAACATTGAAATAGTCATCTTATTTCTCAATGCTTATTTCTAAAAACATGCTCCTTAAGAATTTTCATATTGTTTAACAAATATATATGTGTGTATGTATGAACATTAATAAGATACTCAAAAGGGAAATGACTTTAAATTCTAAAATTGATGGATAATAATTCTAGGCACCTCACAAACAGTTAAATTATTTAGGTATTATATGTACAGTTCTCATCTAATCCACATAACATCTCAGTGAGGTAGGATCATTATCCCATTACAGAGGAAGAAACTGAGACTTCTCCAAAGGCACTGAGCTAACAAGTGGTGGAGCTGAGATTTGAACAACAAGGTCTCCAAAGTCTAAGCCCTTGCGAAAACAAATTCGTTGCAGAGAGGCTATTTTTTAATTATAAGCCTTCTAGAACGTGAATGTTTATACACTCATATAAAAACAACATACAACATGGAAATTAGGAGTGCAGACCAAACAAACATTTGCTGTGCCAGGATATGCATCATTCAGAACTCATCTGTTGGGGGAGGTGGATGAGTCCACCCCCGATAAGGAAAGACACTCACAAATGAACCGAGCACCCCACCCCGTGGAGACAAACCCACAAGGGTAGAGGGCACAGAGGTGCTCCAGACAAGGGCAAACCAGCAGTTGTTTTACAGTCAGACATGCAATCCTAACAACTCGTAGGAAGGTCAAACTGAAAAAATTCAGATAGCTTGGCTTTACCAATTCATCATCACTGGAAAACGAGCTGAAACACTTTAACATACTCAGTACTGACAGGCTGAGAGAAAAGTTCTAAGAGATTATATTCATGCATCTTTGTCCAACAGTTACTGGGCATAGTGTGGGCAGGCACCAGGAAAGATTCTTTACGTATTATCTTGTACATATGAGGTAAGCATTGTTATTTCCATTTTATAGATGGTGAAACTGAGGCTCAGAAAGGCCAACTTTGCCAAAGAACGCATGGTGGTGTTAGGACTTGAAGTTAGGTTTGTGTGTCTAAGGCTACTCTTAACCACTATGCTGTATGTTGTCTTAAAATTTTTTCAAGCAGAAAAGGTGAGAGAACTGCTTTTAACTGCAATATCCTAGCAAGAGCCCATTCAAATCCAATGCAACTTCTAAGTGACCGAACTGTGTTTCTTGAACAGCAATATAATTCATGCCCCACAGAACACTGAACATGCTCCAAGCTTAAGTGTATGGCTCAATCAGAAATTTTAGTCACTTATGAAACATGCAATGAAATATCCACTAACCATGGATTAAGAAGGCTAACCCTCTGTAATGGAAAAATAACAAATGTGAAATGGTCTCTCCCTTCAAGGAGCTTTAGGCAGGTAAGCTATGAAGACAGATGAGTGCGATAAAGGCAGTTTGTGGTCACAGGGCCGCCCAGAAGTAGAAAGAATTCAGAGGAGGCAAGACTGAGCCACGCCGGGTCATAGTGGCCACAACCTGAGCAGCTATTAAGAGAGTGGCCAGGGACAGTCCTAGCTTGTGGCTTAATAATTTGTAGCATCTCTTTGAACCCTCAGGAATGTTTCAGTTTGGACAATAGATTATATATTATATGATCACTCTACTTAGTAAGCAAGTTGTTGTTGTCCTGAGTTCACCTACCTAATTTCTGAGACAATTTAACCTTAGTTGTGAGTGTAAAGATATTGCTTATAGGTCCGCTCTACCTGCATTTACCCAAATACAAAGTAAAATGCTAGACTTCTCTGTAGATGAAAACCTGTCTAAATGTCTGATTGACATTATGTAAACTGTAACCATATTTCAAAATAAAAATTTATTTTTTTATTGAAGAGTAACATTCCCATCAATTGGTCTTGACACAATTACACGTCTATTGCTATAAAGATTTGAAGGGAAGTCAATCCTTCTAAAGATTTATTTCAGTTAAGTGTTAAACAGAGAAGGAAAAAGAAAGTTCTGCTGCTTATTTCCTCCATTAACATGTGGCTTCTATTTGTCTCTGACCAAAAATGAGAGCAATTGCAGAAGAGAATGAAATGTGTCTATACCTGGAATAAGGACCCAACTAATATAAAACCGAATCACTATCGTAAAGTCTTCTTGAATGATAGTCCGTTATAGTTCATTTGCCTGAAAATCACACAATTGTAAAACATTGCTTAAGTATGCCTATGAAATACTGCTTATAAATGTCCAGTGATAGATAAAACAAGGTATGAAATTGCTTTCTCAAATTGGGAAATAAGTGAAAAGAACCCTTCCTACCAGTAAAAATAAAACAGGCTTTCCTGAGGAAGACAACGTGAAGGTCTTCGGTTTTTGAAGACGATCTGACGACATGGGGAAATGTTCACCACATAATGGTTATCAAAGCTGGTTATACAGTATGATCCCAATTTTGTACAAACTGATGCCAAGATTTTAACATCACTGAATCAATAATAAAACATCTTCTTTTATTCTATCTTTCATTCTTCAAAACAGATTAGGGCAAACTTAAGTCTGTTTCCATCATCGAGATAAACAGCACAGGTAGTTTTCACACTTCTCAATAAATATGCATTTGGTCTGTAATACAGCATCTCTGAGCCACCACTAGATAAAGGTTCTGTAAACAGCTCATAATGTCCTCAGGAGGATGCTAACTTATGACCACGAGAGCTTCATGTACGGGTAGGTGGAGTTTTACCAAGAATAGAAGATGTGTAGAAAATCTAAAAAGCCTGTAAAATTTTTCTGATTTTAAGTGGGAACTGGGAAAAAGACACAGAATGCCAATTATAAATCAGCTTTTACGTTTAACCAAGTATGCAAAAAATGGTAATATTTATGTGCTGATTTAACTATCTGGTGTTTCATATTCTCTTTTTCCCTTTGCCAGGCCAAATCAAACTGCTAACATAATTATTACACATTGGAAGAAGATCCTTATCAATTTCAATATTAATTTTCAAGTTTTAATGAAACTATAAAAATAGCAAAAATACGTTTTAATATAATATATATTCCACAGTTTTAATTTACATTAAATTGTGAACTGTTATTTTACCTACTTTTTCCTTTTTTATAGATTATAAATAATTCAAATACTCCAAAATTGTATCATGAAAAGCCCCCCTCCCCCTTCTGGCCCGCTCAAACCTTCATACAAACCTTCAACTGTAACATTAATAGTTTCTCATGCACCCTTCTAGACATTTTCTATTTCATTTTCTATTTACACACATGCACAAGCATTTTCCTGGATCACACTATATATATTTTTTAGCAACTTATATTTTTCTTAAAACTATGTATTTTGAGATTCAATTGCCTTATTCTCTTTAACTGCACCTATAGTAAGTAGTTCACTATATGGAAGGCCATAAGTTATATTAGTGCCCTATATCAGTGTAAAAGACTGCCCTTTTTAAAGAGGGGAAAAAAGGTCATACCTTGCATTTCTGCTCCAAATGCTAATTAGTTTCAGCAGAGGAGTAGGAGAATACTGACTCTCAGATCCAAGCCTGCTGATCTAGGACACAGAATGAAAACAGATTACAAAATAAAAACATATAGAATTGTAGGAAAAAACAAACAAACAAAGAAATAAACAAACAAAACACTAAAAAGCAGAACAAGCACAGAAACCACACCAGAGGATCAAAGAGTCAAGGGATGGAGATTAACAGTTAAAGGACAGATTGAGGAAAAACTAAGGTAATCCAAAATAACATCCACACAGGAAAAAATGGAAAGATAGTGCCTGGAAATGCTAGATGCTTAAAAGGAACCAGGTATGTTAGGTTTCAATTGGTCAGAGATGGCAGAGCTCAAGCAGCAAGAAATCTTTCCTAAAACCAAGTTTCTTGTATAGTCTTCTTAGCTATAAGTATACTAGATATCATCACCAAGCTGTCTCAACTAGAGAAATCAAACGAGGGAACGTAACAAAAATACCTGTGCATTTTCTCTCATGCTTGTCAAAATCCAGAGACATATCATGTGAGGTCTATAAACCCTTATGTTACATTTGCTTAAGAGACACAATCATATTCAAATTAGCCATAAGTATAAATGCCATGGTATTTCAGAACCTAGCTCTGGGGCTTTAGGCGGTAGTGGAGGCAAAAAAATGGGTTTTAAAACTTCCAGAAATAAAGGCTCAATGTAAAAGAGAAGATCAGGACAGGCATTCGTGTCTGGGTGTAGAATACGCTGGAGCAGTAATAAGAAAGGAAGAGGAGAAAGTATCCAGGCAGAATTAGAAATCAGTGTTTACCTGGGACCAAACTGCCCCATGGAATACAGCATCAATCTCTTCTGTTCTGAACTGGTAGGACTCCCAATCCAAAAAGATATCAGTTACCATTTTGATTCCAAGACGTCTTAAATTTTTCAGTGGGTTAATAAACCTCAGCTGTATCTGTAAAACAAAGATCTTCTATTAACATATATATAGTTTTAATCCTTGACTCCTCAAGGAGGCACTCTTGCTCAGATGGCTAAGAATCAAACTAGAAATCGTGTTATTAAGTGTGTTGACTTTGGCTCTGATTCACATGGAAATGTTAACTGAGCAAGTCATATTGCTTTTTTCATTGAACAAGATGGGAAAGCAGAGACTTAAAAAATTAAATGGTGAGGGGGCAGCCGTGATGGCTCAGTTGGTTAGAGCACGAGCTCTGAACAACAGGGTTGACAGTGAGATTCCCACATGGGCCAGTGAGCTGCGCCCTCCACAACTAGATTGAAGACAACGAGCTGCTGCTGACCTGCCAGAGGGGCAGCCAGATGGCTCAGTTGGTTGGAGTGCGAGCTCTCAATAACAAGGCTGCCTGTTCAATTCCCCCATGTGATGGTGGGCTGTGCCCCGTGCAACTAAAGATTGAAAATGGTGACTGGACTTGGAGCTGAGCTGCACCCTCCACAGCTACATTGAAGGACAACGACTTGACTTAGAGCTGATGGGTTCTGGAAAAAACACACTGTTACCCAATTAAAAAAAAAAAAAAAAATTTAAATGGTGAAATGTGCTCCATTATCACTGCCCAGTAAAATCACACTGGAGTATCCTTAGGGGAAAAAAAAACCTCACAACTGGAACAGCTATTTTGTATTCCACATTGTTTTACTTTTCTACTCAAGTAACTGTCTCAAATAAAATCCTGATTTCTTACTATGAACAGAACATTCTAAACAAAACACACCACAATGCCTTAGATTAGAGAAAAAAAAGTTAAAGCTTCATTTTAAATGAAGGTCACATTCCTTACTGTGTTCACAGTTGTATTATTTCTTTTTTCACCTTTTTTAAAATTAGGAGTTTTCAATTATTCTTTTTAAAACTAGGCTAGGGGATTAATTTATGGTCTCTCCATACAGTGAAATACTTTGAGCAGTAAGGGAGAATGAGGCAACTGAATTAAGGCATGGGAAGATCTCAAAATACATAATGCAAAGAAAAATACATGTTGGAAAAAAACAAGATTTGTTTGTTTAGAGGCATAGAGGTTAGAGTGGGTGGATATCTGAATTAACAGAAAACATCTTTTATAACAGAATGTTTCTTCTACTGGCATCTCCTCCTCTACGGAGTTACAGAAATCACATATCGTATGAAGGCATTTTGCTCTGGCTCAGAGCAGAACAATTTACTGAGCCCCCACTAATCCAGTGGCATGACAGCCATCATCATCCTGACCTCAATGTAAAATCTTACTGAAGGAAAAATTATTAAATTCTGTGAGAGACTGAAAATGCCAAAGATATTGGATAGGGGAGGAATTATGAATTTGAGAAGGGTAAAGCTTCAAGGAAGAGGCAGAATTTTTCACTGGATCTTAGAGGAGGAAGAGCTTTAGGCCAGGCAGAGGAGAGAAAAGGCCTCAGATTTCTCCCACGCACAGAATGTTGTAAAAACCAAACACATGGGGGAAGAGTCAACCCCTAATGGTTTTTGCACTTGATTTACATACTGTGGGCTCTGGATATGTAAGTGGCAACTTATTTTTACACATCACTTTAATTACCTACATCAAAATCTAAAAACTACCCTGCAATTTATGAAGAAAACACAAATCTCTTTATCAAGTCTTATGGCCAAGATATTACAAGAAAACTAAATTGGAAAGGTATTTGTCATGAAAATCTAACATGCTGATCAACAGAAGTATTTGAATCTGGAAGAGCACATTTTAAATTCAAGTGAATAGGAATAAGGATACCATTAATGTGCTGTGCAAGTCTGAGCAATCATGATATTTCGTGTACTCATCAAGTTTCTACCAAGTTACAATGACAGAGAATGATAAGATGGTGACATAGTTATAAGTCACTCTGTCTGCTTTAGTTCTATTGGCAATATTCTCATTATCATCTACATCAGGTTTGGTGAAAGATAAAAACTACCATTGATACTTGAAAAAAATAAAACACACGCAAAAACCATGGCATCATGATCCTCTGGAGCAAATAAACTAATTTTAGCAAACCTGACATCAAATCAGACACCCCCCCACCTTTTCCCCAATCCCCACCACCAAGCCCCCTCTCTATGGGGAAGGATCTGCATGTTCTATTTGCTTCTGTAACTACAGTGCCAGCTGCCCGGGCTACTCAATTAACTATTGAATAAACTGGAGGAAAACCCTGCAAGTGAGCAATTGCAGACTTTAGTTCCTACAGAAATAGTCACCATGACTAAGTTTATGTAACTTACAAGTTACTCCATGGTATAAATGTACAAAAAATATAATACCGAACCAAAGCAACCCTCACAATACACATTTGAGTGTCACTCAAACCTTGGAAGATCTGAAGGATGCAAAGAAGTAAATGTATGACTTAGCTCAAACGCACAACTGTAGAACTTTAACTCACGTAAGCAGTATTACTGTGCAGTAATTCATTACAGCACTTCAAGGAATTCTTTGGACTTGTCCAAGAATTAAAAAGAAAACAAAACAAAAAAAAAACCCTCCTAGCTGTCAAGAATTTTAGCACCTCACTAACTAATGAAGTGTGAAATTGCATAAATGATCCTCTGAGTTACTGATTATTGAAATGGGAGTAGGGCTGCATTACTGAGTAATTTCTTCTAAGTTAACCGAAAGTCAGAGGACTTACAGAGGGTTTATAAAACCTTCAACCTTTCAGGATTTAATATATTCATGCAGAGATAAAGTCACGGTCACTTGCTATAAGGCATACGTGAAAATTCTCATATAGTTCTCCCTATGGCCCTGAAACTTTCACAATAGAGAAAGAATTTTCCAATACCTCTTTTTTTCCAGCTTCCAGTCTCGGTCCCTCACAGCCTCTTTTCCACAAAGCAATTAAAGTGATATCCCCTGCTTCAAACCTCTCAGAGGTTTCCCAGTATAATTAGAAGTAAATCTAGGTCCTCCTCATAGCCCATGAGATCCCGCCTACAGCTAGAGCTCATCTTGTACCATTCTCCTGCCCCCTGTGCTCTAGCCACCTCAGCCTTTATCTGCTCTTACAAAGTGACAAGACTGTTCTACCTCAGGGACTTTGTGCTACTAGTCATTTTCTCTGCCTGAAATGTTCCTCCCAGGGCTGGGTAGGTGTAAGCTCAAATATCACCTCCTTAGAGAGGACCCTGACCACCCTAGTAGAAGCATCTATCCACCCCCAGTTCGGTCACTTGCTATTACATTCTCTCATTTTATTTTAAATTCTTCACGTCTTCATGTCTCTCAACATGCTCATGTTTTCCTCTACTTTTGTGAATATGTGGCATCTATTTCTAATAGCTGTTTTAAGTCCTTGTTTAATTCTACTGTCTGTGTCATTTCTGGGTCTGCTTCTATTGACTGTTTTTTTCCTCCTTATTGTGAGTAAAATTTGCTACCTTCTTGGTATGTCTGGTAAAACTTGACTGGATATCAGACACTGTGACAGAGCTCTGTGGCTGGGGAGGCCAAGGCAGCTAGAATTCACAAGGCAGAGTAACAGAGAGGAGAGAGCAACACAGAGAATGACTTGCAGAGATCTGTAGATGGGTCTCACTTTATTTTCTTCTCAGAATTTACCACCAACTGACATTATTCTAATTATCGGTGTATTTATTTATTATTTTTCTCCCCATGATACTGAGTCCTTACCTTTCTCATTCTCCACCTAGAACAATATCCTGTGGATGGTAGGTATGAAATAAGTATTTACTGAATAAGTAAATGGAGAATATTTTTGTTTGCTTTGTTCGCTGCTCTGTACCCAGCACTTAGAACAGTGCCTGACAAATAGTAAAATCTCAATTAATATTTGATGAAAGATTAATATTTGAATGAAAGAATGAGGAAAACACAATGGTGCCTACCAAAATGAAAGGTGTGTTCTAAATTTGTGGGTCTTGGTAATCAGAAAATATTATTTCATTACTAAAATAGATTCATATCCATGCAGAGCCCTGAAAAGCAGATAAAATTTTGGCTGTAGTTTTTAGTCATCATGATCATATTTGAGAGGCAGTTCACCAGGCATATCCACAAATCAAATGAAATAAACTTTAACTAAATTAAAATTGTGCCTGTTTATCATGAACTGAGAATTAATAACAGAAATTAGTCTGGATCTTTGTTTCAAGTCCCATTTTCTTCAAGAAACATTTACTCTCTAAAGACATTAAGTTTCCCTAAACTCCAAAGAGTATACTTATAGCCACATACCTGTATCAACAGAACATAAATATATTGTCTTGAACATAATTCAGAAAATATTACTGCGCCCACCTCGTGAAGTCCCTCGGCAGCTAGCTAGCTGGCTTACTTTGTATGATCTTGCTGCTCATCTTTATTCAAAACTTGAGCTTATAGTAGTCAAGTATTTACTTTTAAAAGAGCTCTGGGTAACTCTGTTCCAAAACAACAGGATGATGCTAACAGTATTCTATTCATTCTCCAACCTTTCTGGATAAATGAGCAGTGTAAGATGTCCTCTAGGCTCTCGAAATTAAAATCTAAGAAACATCAGCTCAACTATGCCTGACTTTGGTTCCTGAGATGCATAGAGAACTCACTCACTCCCTACTATTTCATCTCCTTTAAAATATACACTTAATATAAGATGTTCAACATCACTAGCTATTAGGGAAATGCAAATCAAAACCACAATGAAATACCACCTCACACCTGTGAGAATAACTATTATCAACAAGACAACAACAAGTGTTGGAAAAGTTGTGGAGAAAAAGGAATCCTCACAGTGGTACAGCCACTATGGAAAACAGTATGAAGTTTCTTCAAAAAATTAAGAATAGAATTACCATATGACCCAGCAATCCCTCTTATGGGTATCTCCCTGAAAAATTTGAAAACATTTAATCATAAAACATTTACACATACACACACACACATATATATGTATATATATGTATCTGTTCATTGCAGCATTGTTCATGGTGGCCAAGACATGGAAACAACTGAAGTGTCCTTCGATAGATGACTGGATAAAGAAGATGTGGTACATATACACAATGAAATATTACTCAGTCATGAGAAAAGATGAAATACTGCTATTTGTGACAACATGGATGGATCTTGAGATTTCATCATGCTAAGCGAAATAAGTCAGACAGAAAAAGTTGAGAACCATGATTTCACTCATATGTGGGATATAAAACGGAAAACAGCAAATGAATAAGACAAACAAAGAAACAAAAACTCATAGACACAGACAACAGTTTAGTGGGTACCAGAGAGAAAGGGGAGTGGGGAGGAGGTAGAAAAGGGTAAAGTGGTCAAATATATGGTGATGGAAGGAGAACTGACTCTGGGTAATGAGCACACAATGCAATATATAGATGATGTATTACAGAAATGTACACTTGAAACCCATGTAATTTTATTAACCAATGTCAGCCCAATAAATGTAATAAAAAAATAAAACGATATAAATTGCATTTTCTGACTATACATAAATATTTATAACAATAAAGATTCCCATTATATATGGAAAACTGTTTTAAAGACACACTTTACATAAAAAAAAGATTTAACCTGGAATGATGTTAGATACTCACATTCGGGTCCCAACCAATTTCCCAAATAAAACAGACTCATACTAGCCTCCCAAAAGCATATACAGTGAGTCTCTCTTACCTTTTCTCGTTGGTCAAGGATGTGCGATACAGTTGCTGTCATGCAGAGCAATATCTGCAAAATCTTGGGTAAGTACGCACTGATCAGATGACTAATGTTCTTCAACACTATTTCGAGGCTATTTAAGATACCATGCTGACGACCTAAAGGAAGGACTTTAGACAGATCCAAATCTTCTACTGCCTGAATGACGGCAGCATGGCACTCTCCTAGTGAAAGAGAGGAACACACACATCATGTAAAAGGAAATATTACTTTGTTACTATTTATAATATAGCTTCCTTTTGATTTCCCTCAGTAATACAGTGTTTTCTATTGTTATATATTTTCCTCATGTATTTTCTCCTTTTGATTCTTAACAAATATTCAATGACCTAAGTATGGTAGGTTTTACTATTATCACTTTATAGATGAGGAAACTGAGGAATAAAAAAGAGTAAGTAACTTGTGACAGAACTAAGTTTCTAAGCCCAATTCTCATCCCCCTTATACTATTTTCCAAAACCAGAGTTACAAATAGTCTTTTATTCCATCTAGCAACTTTCCATACATTTTTCTCACTCTCAGCTTTCACTGACTACGCTGACTTCAGGAATTTCATTTAAAAAAAGTCTTGCTACATTATAAGCTCCTTGAAGGCTGAGAATCAAATGTTTTATTTCCCTTGTAGCCCCTGGTAAGCAAATAAAACAATAGTCCTTTATAAACAGGCACTATACTCATTTCATAATTTACTTAAAAGACTTGAATTGTTATTGCTTGAGCTTTACTTCAAACGAACTGGTATGAGATCATGAGCTTAACCAATTCATAACACCTACTGAACAAAACCTTTTGTATTCATTAGAGCCAACTTCCTTCTCAGGGTAATATTACACTGAGTAAATCTTTTTAACCACTGGATCCATTATCACAGAAAAAAAAAAAAAAAAGCAACACATTACCCTCCAAATAAAGAAAGATCTGTTTGCTTAAAGCAAAACAATTATGGGACTGGAGCAAAGGTTTTGTAATCAAAAAGACCTGGGCTTGAATCCCAGCTGTACCATTTTCTAGCTAAGTGGCCATGGGCAAAATACTTACCTCTCTAAGTCTCAGTTTCTGCATTTATAAAATGGGGACAAAAAGTTATGATTCCTCATGTGGTTAAGGATAAACTGAATTATATGTAAAGGGCCCTCAAAACATCTGGCATGAAATAAGCACTCAATAATATTTAGTCATTATTATTATTATTATTAATTACTTACATTGCATACTAAAGAATATACCACAGAGTATTACAGCTCATTGAATAGACTTCTTACACCCACGTCGTTTAGACTATGAGATGGAGAGCAGACGATTATAAATACTCACTTTTCTATTTTCAACAGTGTCAAGGCACAGGAGGTATTCAACAAATCATTCTCAATAGATGAATGACTCAGTGAATAAATAATACCAAGACAATTAAGATTAATTTTGTAGCATTCTTTAAGGTTCTAAGAAAAAACCTCTTCACTGCATATGGACAGGTACCATTTTTCAAATGGCCTAAATACACAACAACCAAAAGTACATACATATCTCCTAATCAGGAGTTTACTAACATGTGGATGTTGATCCAGTGTTGAGTTCCACCTAATTCAATCAAAGTTTAAAATGAATTGCTCTTTTAAAAAAGACCACCATTGAGATTGGGAGGGGCAACCCCATTAGAAAGATACCCAAGAGCTGGGAAACAGCCTGAGTCATTCAAAGTCTACAACAGACAACACATTCAGAGTGTCAGGTAGTTGATAGGTACCATTCTTGAAGTGCTTTACAGGTTCAAACAGCAGGTCTAAAAATATCTGGATCTCCTCAGGTTGGGTCCCGGCAAGGAACCTCAGAACAATGGACATGCGGGTGCCTGAAGCAGATTTCCCCTGAGTTTTACTCCCAGTCTTATTTTTCATTCGGCCATACAAAATTCTAAAAAGTCAAAAGAACATTACTTGGTTTGCATATTAATCCTAAAACATAATCCTAATTGTTTTGTTTTCCTGAAAGGCTAGCATAGCAACCCAACAGATTTAAATGGGTGTATTACAAAACAAGGAAGAATGAAATAGAAATTAGATATTTAACATAGACATTTAGGGGAAAAAAAAATCACGAATAAACAAGTTAAGGAAAGCAGGAAGAAGGAAATAATAAAGATAAATGCCAGAAGGCGGATTTTTGAGGAGGAAAAAAGCAATAAAATAAGCAAGCCAAAGGTGAGTCTAATCAAAGAATGAAAACAAAAATATATAGATTAAAAGGAAATGAAATAAGAGAATAAAACTATAAGGAAACTAAAAATATTTCAACTAAATGAGTACTTTTCTGAGGAAAAAACCCACAAACATCAATAAACAAGCAAAAAACTTAAGAAGAAAACCTAAATAGACCAACAATCATGAGTAAACAGAACGCATACAGTTTTACAGATGAATTTTTTAAAACTTTCAAGGAAAAACAATTTCCATGCTATTAAGTTTCATTGAGGAAAGAAAGCAGGAGATGGTTCTTTTTCATTTATGAAGGTGGTATAACTATGATACTGGGATGGGATAAGGAACAAAAATAAAACTATGTACTAATCTTGCCTATGAACATAAAACACAGTATTTCTAAATACAGTATGCAGTGGTGCATTAAAATAAACCAAATAAGGATTATCTGAGAAATGCAAGAAAGAATCATTAGTAAAATCACTTAGATTAACATAGGTCAATGGCTCATAGGAAATATGATCATTTGTAACATGCTTAATAGGTATTCTAACTAAATTCAATACATTCATGCTAAAAATACGAAATAATCTAGTAATAAAAGCTACTCTCCTAACATGATAAAACTTATTGACTTAACATATAAAATGTAAACAGCGGTTTTCAAACTTTTTGATATTAAGACTCCTTTACCACTCTTAAACATTATTGAGGTCTCCAAAGAGCATTTTCTGTATGTGAGTTTTATCTACTAATATTTATCATACCAGAAATTAAAACAAGTTAGCATAAGTAACATTTTAATTAAAAATAATTATATTTTCCAAATCTCTGCTCACCAAAAATTAGTGAGACTAGAGACATTTTACTTCTTTATTTTTTTCAAATTTCTTTATTAACTGGCTTGTTAGAAGATAAACTAACTATCTTCTCATATCTGCTTCTGCATTCAATCTTCTGCAATATATTCTGGCTGAAGAAAATCCAGCCTTCCACAGATTACATAGTTGGAGGAGGTAAAAATATTTTGTGAACTTTCAGATCATTCTCTTTAGATAATTGTGGATATTCCACTTTGATAGTCTACCAAACCTCAACAAGTGGTAGTTCCTTAAAGGCAAGTTGCAGTGTGGAATCTAAAACTGTAACAATGAACTACGTGAACTCTATTACGTTCAAATCCATCTGTCTTGCACTTTGACAAACCTTTCCCCATGCATAGCTCTGTAACATGCATCAGGTTGTTTGGGAAAAAAATGCCATTCCTTGAGACAACCAGTAGGCAGAAGTGCTTTGTACATACTTTCCACTTTGTCAAGTAGGATGATAAAAAGACAAGGACGCAAGGGTCAACATTCATCAAGGCCACTAAGTGAAACCAGCTTTTTTTTTAAAACTCCAGGTGGGTGGCAATGAAGAATGACAAGTACGCTCACTGTCCTGATTCACGCTATTGTCCTGGCAGGACAAACGTGAGCACGATGAAGAAAGATAGTATCTTAGTTCTATTATGAGAAAAGTTTTAACCCTGTGGACCTCCGACCGTGTCTCAAGGATAGTCCCTTTCAAGGAGCAGATCACACTTTAAGAGCGGCTATTCTAGAAGCATTACTGTTAAATCCAGGAACAACACAAGGACAACCATGATCACCACAGTTAATTACCTACCTAGGCTAGTAGGTAAGACACACATTAAAACATAGAAAGAAAAAGAGGTTTTGTATCATAAAAGAGAACACAAAATTAAATCGAACGATATTCACTAAAGGCCATGGAGTTTACCTTCTAGCTGGGGAGATAAGAAAAGAGGCTATGTTGGATGATCAAGTATTATAAAGAAAAGTAAAGAGACTAATAAAGGGACTAGAAAGTGATAAGGGGAAGGTATGATTTTATATAAAGAAGTCAAGGAAGGCATCTCATCTGACATTTGAGATGAGACTGAGTGAAGAGCAGTTAGCTGTCACGTGTTCCAAACAGGGATGAGCCAGTCCAAAGACTGTGGGGGGCGGTAAACGGAAGAGAGGTGGTCAGAGAGGCCATCTGGGGCTGGGCTACTCCGGGCCCTCTAAATAGTAAAGACTTTCTATTTTATTCTCAGTAAAATGGGACTCAACGGGTTTTTAAACAGGGGACTAACAGTCTGACTAAACACCGTTATTTATTACTATTTTTTCCGCCAAGACAATCCATTTAAAACTAATGAAGTTTCATGATGTAGATGGTTAAACACTTAAAAATCAACAGCTTTTGCATCTCATAATTAGTTACATACCAAATAAATGAAATATTTTTATTATTTTTCAATGGTAAAACTTAAGAGCAATACTGGATTTAATTTTATCATTATTATTAAAATAATACCATGGCAAGAACTTTCCTCATGTTAGGGACAAAATATTTTAAAGTAAAGTTTCTATAACAATTTGACTATCCCACAAGGTCCAATTAAAAAAAAATCAAAAGAAAATACAAAACAAAATAGTTCATTACGATTGCTAAAAGAATCATAATCCTAATACAATTGTATTTGTGATCAACTATTAAAAAAAAATCAGTTTTTAAACAGTACAAATACCTCATCAGAATAGGAAACAGATCTGCTCGGTGGGCTGTTTCCACGACTGTATTATCTTCTGAAATGTTAAAATGCACTATCTCTTCCTTAAAGCTTTTGTCTTCAAGCAATCTTAGCAAGTTTTCCCTTTAAAAATAAAATGTAGCACAAATCATCACTTAATATACGGCAGCAGTTTTTAAAAATGCAAAAATGTAGAGCACTATGTGTTAAATGAAATAGGTATTAAAGAATTCACAATGTAGTTGGCATCCATAAAGGAAAATTTTCACAAAAATAAGTTCCAAAATGAGAGTTGTTCAAATTTTAAGATAAAAGGGATTATAAGGAGTTAGATTTAGTCAAAAATTCAGCTGTTTCAAAGGGCATAATACAAAAGTCTCTTCAGTTCTTACAGTGATTATTATGGTCCCCTACGTAATCACCAAGATTTTAAGACATTATATAAGCAAGAAGTGACATAATCTCAACACAGACTTTTCAATTAATATTCTCTTTCCTACCTTATTGTCTATGGAGAAGCACTCTAACAAACATAATCCCAGTTTTCATTTCTTACCTAAAAGAGCATTATGATTACCTTAGAAAAGAGGGAAATTTTCCAGGCCTTCACAAAACTATTTTACAAGAGGCTCAGGTAGAAAGATAAAAATCAGCCAAAGAAACAGCCTTTCTCTGGCATCAAATAACTTACCTGTAAGGGAGGATGTGCGGATGTTTATATGTCATTATGCAATCCAGGGTTATTTTTTGCACCGTTTGATCTTGGTGTAGCAACAACTAAGAATGATATTTAATAGAATAAATCAATGAAGTCACATATACACATACCATGGGATAGTAATTTACTTGTGTTAACTTGCAAAATTAGATTTCTTAGAATCTACATTTTCAGATGTGATTTAAAGCTGATTTCTGACAAAAGCTTAACATCTTCCTGGTATTAAAGGAGGACGAATAGAATATGTGCAAAGAACAAAATAAAGAACAAAGAACAAAACTGACATCTATATCCCATACACCAGACCTTTGGGTCTATCACTTTTTTTGGCCAAGGCCAACTGTCTACATAATCTGGAGTTACATCAAATGAGCTGGTCCTGTGATGAACAACAGCTTTTATAATCCTGTGAAGGGAATGGCTGTCAGTAAAATGCCAGGGAAGACATGGCTCTGAGGCCTCTCTGACCAGTCAGTTCAGAATTTTGCTTCCTGTGGACAAATGAGATTTTCAAGCTCCGGCTTTACAAACAAGTTGTATCCGAATTACGGACAGAATATGGATAAGTTCTGCCAACATGAAACGTTTCATCTAAAAAATATCCAAATGAAAAAAGAAAATTTTGTTTCCCCAGATGGCTTAGAATGACATCCAATTCTTACTCTGCTTCTGACATTAAATTTTTTCTTCAACGTTTTCTGGAATTCAGGGTTATATATTATGACTGTAACAACTATTATTCCAACTATTTGCTTCTGCAAAATGTAACACATCCTGAAATCCTAGCACTCCATCAGGCTAATTTATCAAAAAGTAAAAAGTTGCCAACTGTTCTGGGCACAATCCCCACTCCCTTCTAAAAGCTAATTCCCATGATATAATTAATGCTTTGTTATACTCACTGTTAATACAACTCATCAATGTTTGGTCACCCAGAATGCCTTTAAAATCAATTAAACTAGTACTGTCTAAAACTGTCTCTCGAGATACAGAAAATGTCTATTAATTAAAAATATATACAGAGGGTGCCAAAAAATGTACACACATTTTAAGAAAGGAAAAAACTGTGTTAAATTTATGCTGATGGTAACCACTCTGAGCACCTCTTGTAATTGCAGAAGTCAAACGTGACTTGTATTCATCTTTTGTTATGGTATATATTGAGCATTACAATTTTAATAGTTTTTTCCTTTCTTAAAATGTATATACATTTTTTTGGCACCCTCTGTATATACTTAAAATGTTGACATGGGCTCTATCCAACAATTATCAAAAACCTAAAAGTTATTTTGGCAAAGAAAATGGTAGAGAACAGAAAGAACGCAGTGGCAAGAATGTATTTTACTTACCTGAAGATAAAGCTCATATAATTTGGATTCCAGATATAAGGCCCGTGGATTCGAAAATTTAGAGAAAACTTGCAAATGAGCGATTAACTGCCTACAACAATAAAAAAAGAGAGAGTACTACAAAATTAAAGGACAGAGATTATTTTCATAAGATAATAGTGCCCATCAATTTAGTCTCTCTGACAATTATTCTGAAAACCTTGACTATAGTTTCATTGTTAATTATACAAATAATTATTTGCATTTAGGAAATTATCATCCAGAAATGCCAAATCTCAGGCAAGCCTTCCCCTGAAATCCAGGTTCCCCACCCCAGAAAATCATTCAGATTTTGCTTAGAATGGTTCAAATTAAACCAAAAGTAGAAAGTAATCAAAACAGTAATACATTCCAAAGTTGAATACCGATGAATTTTGGGAAGCTTCCTTGTCTAGTTTCTATACAGTAAACAGGAAAGTGGTAAAATATATTCTTCCTCACTTTCACATAATATAAATACTGATGTCGGGCCAGAGGTCCAGGTTTAGGTAATTGCTCTTCCTCCATGGCTCTTGCTTATCAAGGAGGAAGAAAAAGCAATGCTGTCATTGAAAGTTCAAGTTGAAGAGGGGACTGACAGCCTCAGGGCAAATTACATCATCTACTAAAACAGACTAAGAGAGTTTCTACCGTATTTACTCACTCAACTTCCTAGTCCACACTTGATGAGGTTTTAGGAATACTTGAGAAAACTGTTTCTTCTGTGTATATAATGTATAAGACATATTAGAACTTAAAGAAACGTGAATGAATAAAATGTTAAGATTTGGGGAGATTTCATTTGCCTATTTCAAAAATACATGCAGGGAGAAGTGGAGAAAGGTCAACAGGATACATGGATGATCCTGTCATTTTGGGCCGTGTGACTTTGGGGAAAGTTAATTAATGTCTCAGATTTTCAGTTTCCTCATCTTGACAAGGAAAGACGTCCTGATTTTCTGTGAGGATTAAATGAAGCGTGGGACCTCTGCTCCTAAGAATTTAGCAAACAATGCATTTCTCTGCTCTTGGGCAAAAGAACACAAAACTGTGGAAGTCCTACTAGTTAACATAGAGAAAATAAGCTGGAAATTATGCCCTCTCTAGATATTATAGAGAACTAGGGGAAGGGTAGTACTATTATTTATATTTAGCTTAAATGTCTGTGATGGTAAGTCTTACGTATCAACTTGGCTAAGTTTGAGTAACCACTTACGTAATGAAACACCTATCTAGGTGTTGTGATGAAAGTATTTTGTAGGTGTTGTTAACATCTATAGTAAGTGGACTTTAAATAAGAGATTATTTAATATTCAATTATGTGGATGGGCCTCATCCAATCAATTGAAGGCCTTAAGAACAAAAACTGATGTTTCAGCCTGCTGTCTTGCCCTGCAAATTCTGGACTTGCAGGCTCCCACAATTACATGAGTCAATTCCTTAAAATAAATCTCTTAACACACACACACACACACACACACCCCTCTATTCTATTGGTTCTGTTTCTCTAAAGAGCCCTGACGGATGCAGTATCCTTGTAATTACTTATCCCTGAGCCCCTGCACTTTAATAAACAAACTTTAAATTGTTTCTACTGTAAAATCCACTCCTCCCAACATTTATTAAGTATTTCTTATCTGCCATGCAGTCTTAAAAAGCCAAAGAGAATAACAGCCAATTTACACGTTCTCATTAAATACTTGCCCGTGAGGAGCACGCTTCATGAAGGATTATAACCTTGGACTATGAATATACTGAGATGGCACCAAGGACTGTCTATCAATTTATTCACATTTTCAACCATGTGTATGTTAGCAACAGTCTAGGTTTTACAGGGGAAAGAAGAATTAATTCAGACATGGACCTTCGACTTAAAGGGTTCCTGATTTTCATGGAAGATCTATAAAAAATTAGTACCAAGGCAAGGAGTAGCACCATGACAGAGGTCTAGATGGCTGTTATGAAAGTTTGAAGTTGAGTGAGATGACTTTCCTTTTAAAAGACAGGAAAGCCTGCGTGAGGAGGCAGTGCAGGAATTGTGCCTTGAAGTAGGAACAGGATCTCAGCTGGCAGAAATGAGGCAAGGACATTGTAGAAGGAGGGAAGGGCACTGCAAAGTTCAGGGGTGAGAAAGGAAGAGGCATGACTGGAAAAATAGGTTATTTATTCAACAAACACACACGAGGACTAATCTCTTGCTGGCTATTATGTTTGAAGGTCATGAAGAAGAAAACAGCAATCTTTGTCTTGGAGGAAGCAGTGGGGGGTAGGATGCTCTGAGTTGTGAGAAGGTAGAAGCAGAAAAGGAACTAGTCTGCGTGAAGTGTAGTCATGATCTTTCTTGCCCTGGCACTTCATGCACTATTTCCATTGGCTGGCAAATCCTTCCCTGCCCGAGCTGCTGGCAAACTTTCGTCTTTCAGCTTCAAAGGTGCCTTCTACCTATTAAAAGCCTTCCCTTTGTGGTAGAATTCTTTTATTTTTTTAAATTTTTTTTTACTGTGCTCCCATAACACCTTTAAAAATATTTCCTGTATAAAAATATTTCACATTAGATCATGCTTCCTGCATTGCAGAGGCTATGTACCAACCATCTTTGTAACCCAGCACTTAGCAAAAGGCACTCAATACAGCTGCTGATGGATGAACTAATAAATGGCTCGTGGAAAAAACTCAACAAAGGGGCCTATCAGATTGAGACCCTAAGTGTTACAGTAACAGCAGCACCAGATCCAGTGGATCTCTGACACACAAATTCAGATGAGTAAACTGCGATAACTTTTTCTTTTTTCCCCTCTTCTTCCGCCTCCCTCCCCAAATCTGGTTCAAGCCATTGTTTCTCAGTCTAGTTGTGTAGGACACAGCTCCCTGGCCCATGTGGGAATCGAACCGGTGACCTCGGTGACACGGCGCTCCAACCACCTGAGCCACCCGGTTTCTAACAATTTAGGTAAATGAATTACCCAGAAAATAGGAAATATGTTTCTTATTTAAATATAACAGCATGGGGGAAAAAAAAGTAACCAGGAGTTAAGTCAAAAGGCAAAGTAAAAGTGCTGACACGCTTATTTATAAGAGCAAAGATGTTCCATTACGTGTTCCCCTAGCACACAAACATAATGCCACGGAGCCATGGAAAGTGGATGACAGAGGTCAAAGGGCATGTTATCCCTCCAGGCTCCAGCCCTCTCATGCATAAACAGCAGCTATGATGAGATCAGCCCAAGTCCAAGACTGTGGCAAAAACCAAAAAACTTAGAAGACCGACAGTTTTCTTTGGGCTATAAAAAAAAACCCCAGGAAGATACAGCATTTATGTAAATAATTATGTGAGCAGTCCATTCTGTCCGTGTCCATTTCCCAGTAAGGCCATAACAGGCTTCTTCCCGTTCTAAGAACTGTGGATTTGAGATCTACCAGCAAGACTGAACTTACTTTGCCGCAGCTCTTCTCGTCTTTTTCTTCGGTGAAGTTTCATCTTGGGGCACCCCCTCCTCCTCTACCTCTTCTTCGTCTCCAGCAGCAGGTTCTTCTTCTATGTCCTCTGCTGCCCCACCTCTGCGTTTTCTTCGCAGATCCTGGCTTGGAGCAACCTGCAGATCTGCTGGGTAATACTCATTGCTACAGAGGAAAGAGAGGGACAGAAGGCAGGTGAAGCTAAGATGCCCTAATTCTGTTCGTGACAAATGTTCATGTCCACAGTTCACAGAATCACACATTAGAGACATCAGAGGCGCCCCAGTTAAGTGTCTTCCACAGCATCCTGCTCCTGTAGTCTGCCAGCCCTTCTGAAGTGCCTTATTGGCCAAGTCAGTCACTAACTGGAGAAGACAGACCATTCCATCGTTACACTGTCGAAAATATTTGAAATGTCTACTCTGGACTGAACTGAAATCAGCCTCCCGGCCTCTAGAAACACAACTGGTAGAGGCAGGTGTAGGGGTGGATTATATTAAATAATGAAAGCATAACATTAAGACCATGCTGTTCACAAAACTACTGAATAAATCACGTGGCCTAATATTGAAAAAAAAAAAAAAAAAGACCATGTTGGTCACGTTCCACCAGATACATTCTACTTTGTCACTGTCCTTTCAAAAATATGGTGCTGTAACAAAATTCAGTCCTCCATGCATGCATGGTCTGATAAAACAGATGGAACTATCAAGTCCATTGTTTTTGCGGGCAGTCACAACATGACACAGACAGAAACTGAATGTCCAGGCGATAACCAGTAAGCCTTTATGTTTGTCTCCTCTAAACTAAGCATGTGCAGTTAGTATCCTCATTTGTTCTTACTGAATTCCATCCCTTTAATTTTGGTCCCTTGTTGCAGGTAACTAACATTATCTTAAAGGCTGTCACTGTCATTCCCTGCATTCGTTTTGTGTCACTTGAACAATTATTATTTTGTTGTCTGTTTTGTGCATGGCACTGGGTAGGATGTAAGGAAATTGATCAGACATTAAATCCCTGGTAAAATAGCACGTTTAGGATAGCACACTACCAACACACCTGGAAGAAACTCCAGGTTAATACACTAAAGTACAACTGGAGGACTGAGGCGCTACCATATTCAACTTTGTGTTCTCACCTAGCAGGATCTAGCACTTACTAATACATTTTAAAAATGGATGAATAAATGAAATAAGTAAAGTAGCTCTGTCATTTACAAATTGTACCATCATCAATTTAATAACATTTGTATTATACTCTCAATATTCAATGAACCACATATTTTCAATCTTTATGTACAGCATGCTCACTCATTCATTTTATTAAATAAGATAATTCACACAAAGCACTTACAAGTGTCTACACAGCAAGTGTCATTCATTAAGTGCCAGCATCACCTGTTACTGGGATGTTTTTGCGATTGTTAGTCATTCAGTCCTGCTTCTGATTTAATTCTTCTCAGAGAATGTTTACAAGGGATTCACAAATTAGTTCTAATATTAAATTACTTTAAACATATTTAGAAATATAAATTTCTAGCCAAAAATAAAAATAAAAAGCCCATAATACATTTCAAAGCCAGAATTAAAGGTGACATTTGGGTTTTCCACTAGTTTGGATCATCTATAAAAGTATTAATTATAGGTAATCAGTGTCAACTAGTCTTAAACATTTTTAAAAATTGTGTATCTTTAGTCTCTTAAGTCTTCTTAAAACTCAGAGACCCACTTCCTGTCACAGGCTCTTCTCTCTATCCCCACCCTCACAGTATCTTGTACTATTAGAGGAAGGTCTTTATCCTTAAGTTAAGGGGTAATGGATTTCTTCCTTGAGGGAAAAACAGAAAATTAACAAGGTAGGAAATTCATATCCTACTAACACCATTAATACTAGCTGGCACTTGCGATGCACAAAACAACTGACAGATACTATTTTACTTGATCATCAAAACAAGGCAAGGAAGATAAGTATCACTGTTCTCATTCTATCAATAAAGACTAACGAGTTATGCGAAAAAGAGAAAATCACTACTCTTCCACCATACCATTCACTGACCTGCCTGCATCTTTGCGTGTATCCTTTCCAGAATGAATTATTCATACAAACCTTTTCGCGTATGCATGGGATCCTACCTCCTCTTACCTACTCAAAGGCATGGATCTAGCAATTTTATCCCCTCTCTTGCGTTACCAATTTTTCCCTTCCTTCTGGAACATTCACACCAGCGTTACATACGTACCTGCTGCTTCGATATTAAATAGCAACCCCAACAACAGCTCCCTCTTGGGTCCCACATCTCCCCCCACCCATGTCTGCTTCTTTTTTGTAAGAACTGTTCATATTTGTTTTTGCCATTTTTCTTCTCCATTATCTCTTAAACCCATTTTAATCAGGCTTTCATCCCGGCCAGATTAACCAAAATAACTCATGTGAAGGTCACTTCCAAAGCCAGTGGTCATTCTTAGTCTTCATTTGATTGATGTTTCAGACACATTTGATGCAACTGATCAACTCCCTCCTTGAAGTCCTTTCTTCAAGGAGTACTAAGTAGTCTTGGTTGTTCTATCACTCTTTCCTGGCCTCCTTTGCTGGTTCCTTATCTCCCAACCTCTAAATATTGCTGTTGGTCCTTGGAAATCTTCTTTCTTTACATTTATACTCCCAGGTGTAATTTAATTCCCTGTCCCATAATTTAAAAAACCATCTACCATCTATATACTAATGAGTCTGATATGCATTATCTTTACACCAAAGCTTTCCCTGGGACGTAAAGCTCCAAACTCAAGTGCTTACTTGACATCTCTACTTAAATGTCTATTTAGGATCCCAAACTTAACATGTCTAAAGATGAATCCTTGACCTTCCCCACAACTGCAAACTTTTGCATTTCTCCCAATCTCAGTAAATGGTAACTCTCTTCTGCCAGTTACTCAGGTCAAACCCTTAGGGATATTCTTGATGCCTCCCCTTTCTCCTTCCTGCACCCCTCTCGCTCCCACCATGCCACATCTGACCTGTTGGCCAATCCAGCAGGCTAACCTAGTTGCAATTCTTCAAAAATATATCTCATTGAATTGAAATCCTTCAAAAAATATCCAGAATTCAACTACTTCTCACGATCTGCACTACTACAACCTCGGTCAATCTCACCACCATTTCTTGCCTGGATTTTTGCAATCTCCTCCTAAGTCTCTACTCTCTAGTCTCTCTACCTACCCTCACCCTGCCATCCTACAGTCTATTCTCAATATCGCAGCCAGAAAACTCCTTGAGAAAACTGAAGTCATGTCCTTATCTTTAAACCTTCCAACGGCTTCCCACTTCACTGACAGGAAAAACCAAAGTCACTTAAAGGCCTACACAACTTGGTCTCCTGTTAACTTTCTGCCCTGGTCTCCAACTATTTTCTTCCAGGATTAGTGTGGTAACCACTCAGACTTCCTAGCTGTTCCATGAACAATCCTAGCATGTTGTGGTTCCCAGCCTGCTTAATCTAATGCCACAGCATTTTCCCATGTAATGAAATAGTATTGTCAATCTACATTTATTCATTAATTAGTAATGTTCTACACACCACATCCTACACCTTTAGTCTTAAAGCAATCTCTCACACAGCGTATCTTTTCAAAATAGAACAACACTCCAGAAAGTTCTTGTTATTTTTTTGAGAGTACATTCCTCAGCATCATGGGAAACACTCAAGAGGCTCAAAACAGAGTGGCTTGGGTTGAGTTACTGGAAAATACTTTTAAGCCCCTGGCAGACAATGTAACAATGAACAACAGGGCAAGAAATAGCAAGGTCTTTCTACATTGAGCTAACTCAATATGGCCTTTCTCATGTTGTAACCTGGAATTTTTTATTAATGCCATTTGTGTGCTGGTTAAATTCATGTAAAATTAAGTGGTGAACTAAACTAGTTTAGTTGTTAGCTGATAGAGCTAGTGCTTTATAGATGTGCCAATCATTTGAAAACACAACAGAAGCAAAAAGAACTCAGCCAATTTGGGAGCTTAACACTTTGTACCTTCTTTTTCTCATACCCCACCAGGAACATATTCCTAGAAGAGAACACTTACTTGATAAACCTCAAGAAAAGTGGGGAAAGCTCCCTGGACCGTGGCTCTATCCTTTCTGGGAATTTTGCGAGAGCTCGCCAGAGCAAAAATCGAAAATTGGTGTGGTCCAGTCTTTCCTGACAATGGGTTTTCAATGTTAACTGCTCAGAAAAAAGAGCTCCAACATCTCCTTCCTGAGTCTGCTCCCAATTTTCATCTCCAATGGACTTCTCCTCATTTCTTATGTCATTTTGCAGTTCTTTCTCTGAAAGAAAAAATAATCATCATAACCACTAGGGAAATGTTAACATGTGCCCAATGTGTGCTAAAGTAAGGGCGTTTCTTTCGCTAGTGATATAGCGAATAATAAACCACATCCAAAGGTTATCACAGATAGTACATTTCTCATTTCTGTTTCCCAATTTCATGTGTAATTAAGCAGCAAAAATTAAACAGTTAAGCAACCACTTTTCTTCCCAGACCCCGCATCCCCCTTACATACCAGCATGTGTAGCTGCTTTATCCAGATGTTCATAGTAGACTTTCCAAAATTTCTTATTTTCCATTTCATGTGCATGAGAACTAAGAGAAAAGATTACAAATAAAATACATGACATGATTCTTATTTTGACGTATTTCACAGAAAAAAAAAAGAGTGAAAGGATATAACTAAAATGTTAATTAAGATATCCCTGAATGTGGAATAACTTTTGTACTTTTCTGTATTTTTCAAAATGCCTGTACTGGGCACAAGCTATTCTTATTGTCATAATGTACTAAAGTATGTTTTTAAAAACCTAAGTAGATTCCTATGAGACTATTTTTAAAGGTACAATAATGAAAATGGGCAATGGGTATGACGTATGTTCCAGTAAGGGAAGGAGAAGCCTGTTTGGAGAGAAAATTAGAAAATTCAGTTTGTTCAAAGCTAACTTTAAAATGTTATTTTTTTTTTCCTCTACCAAATTCAGATATACTTAACACAAAGGCAAAATAAATATTCACTAACTACATGAAACATGGCTTCCAGAACTTAAGAGAAATTAGATCAATCATATAATTTGGTATCCTAGCAACAGTATCCTTAAATTTTTATATTCTTTCTGTCATTAATTTTCTAAGAATATACATAAACTTTACATAAGACATGAACCATATATGTTGCTGACTATATGTAAAAACTAAACCAATTTTTAGACAGAAAGATGTACTCCACAGGAAGACAGCCCAGCCAGCTCTGGAGGAGCAGTTGAAAGGCACTCAGGCACTGAAGAGCTAACAATTGGAATAGTGGGCTGCTGCTAACACATGTCAGATTCTTCCTTAAGTGCAATGAACAAAATTATGAAGTTGATGTTAGAAGGCCTTGCTTTCAGCATACTGGTTTTTGATGGCTTTGAAAGGCAGTTAAATAGCAGACAAAGTGGTTCCAAATTGGGAAAGGATTTATTTATTCTGCTTCTGTCAAATAAGAACTAATCGTTAGGGTTTTGAGGGGCCACACATTACGTATATTTCCAATCCAACAAAAGCCAGAGTAGACCATCTAAAGAACAAACATCTGCAAAAGGACAGGTTTCTACAGATGAGGCACAACACAAGTATTTTCTATGTGATTATTAAGGTCCTATTTAGAGCTAAAGGGACTTTGGATAATAGATAGCAAGGGTTTTAAAGTCCTCATTTTAAAATTAAAGTTTGGCTCAATGACACTATATATATAATCCAATTATTACACAATTCTTTGTTACTGAAAAAAATTCAACAACACAGATGTATCATATAAAGTAAAAGAAGGTCTTCCAAAGTTATTTCAAAGTATAAAGAAACATACACATAATAGTTGAACTATTGAGAAACTTGGCATCAAAGAGAAAAATTAATGTTTCTTTTTCCTTCACATTGTCCCCAAAAGGATTTAAGGTAGCTATAACTACTGCACACACCCTTTATACACTTAGAAGGGGTATAAGACTGAGTCCATCATTCTGCAGTAGTTAAAACATAATAGCTTCATCCATTTACCCATGCTTACCTTATGAGTTCAATAACAGGATCCCAGAGAGCACTGAAGTTAACATATAACATGCCTAATAAATAACGAAGCGGCACCTGCAATTACAGATGAGTTTAGTACGTGGGTAATGAACAGCACCGAAATGTGAATATCCCACCTCAAGCAACTGGAGGTTTGGAAAGAAGCTTGTACTTTAAGGAAAAAGTTATAAGTCTCAATCCAAAATTCAGTGACTAATAATTTTCCAACTCTCCCCAAAATGTCACTTGCTATTTAACACAGAAAAATCAACTAAAGCCAACACAGTATTCAAATTCACTCCAGATGTTCATGCTCAGGCTATGTTTGGATAGACAGATTTGACTCATGATTCAATTCCTTCCTAACAAATGCTGCCATCACCTTAGAAGACAAAACCTGAATAGTAATCAGTAAAGCACAGATGCCAAAGACCCAAGAAAGCATGCTGTGAATGGCAGCTGCGGCTTTGCAAGCAGATGTCTGAGCTCTGTAAACTCTGCATTAAAGGAGCTCTGTTCAGAGGGTCTAAGTGTTCTCAGCGCCTTTTGCACCCAGTCATTACTAGCATCCCCACAGGCTAGGGAGGCATTGTGGAGAATGGTAGTTGTGTTATTATTTAGGGGTGGGGTGTTTGTAACTATTTTAGCAGCAGAGCCACTTTTCCCAAGTAAACATAACCAATAGAGGACACCAATACATAAAGCAGGGCATGAACAGAACTGCTCTGACTGAAAGGAGAATGCCCCATATGGCCTTCCTCCCAAAGGATCCGTGATGTATCTTCAAGGGTCACAGACAGAAAACCCTTGACACAAAAGGTAAAGGGCCGATGTCCTGCGGCAGTGAACATACTGTAGAAGATATCAGGCTTTAAACTTGATGTTGAGTCTTCCTGTTGCCACTTACTATCTACCTTTACATACTACACACATACTCAAGTGAAAGTGGGTAGTAAATTATTTCTACTGTTGAAACAGCCAGCAGAGCTATTTAACTCAAAGCATCTAAGAGAACTAAGGATTTACGTAGTTTTACATTTTTTTTTTTTTTTTTTTTTTGGTGACCACTTCATATGTTTCTCTTTCCAAAAGCCAACCAAACAGATCTTAAAGCACCAATTAAGAAAAAACCAACGACAAAAAAACCAGTGTTTTATACCTCCTGTAGCGGCCCCTCAGGGACTGCAGTCTGCACCACATCATATCTTAGTTTTCTCAAGTGAAGAAGCTTCTCTCTGTAATCATTCACAGTTGCTGGAACAAGTTCTGCCTGGCGCAATATAGCAAAGGCAGATGGACGCTCTGAGAGCCCGTCATCCTGAACGACCAGAGAAAACCAAGGAGGCATGTCAGTGTTTTGATTTTCCAAAAAAGCATTAAATGAATGTGACCAAAGGTCTGAAACATAAAAACTGGGATATGCTAATGCTTTAGGTTAAATAAACAACACATTTTTGGGGGTAAATGATTCATTTGTCCTCATACCATTTACTTTCCGGTAGATAATTTAGGTTTAGTATCTAGTATAGAAATGACAAGAACAAAACAAACAAGTTAATCCTCAAAATAACTCAAATCGCTTGGCAACATCTGTTGAAATAAAGGAAATGTACATGTACTTGTGTATATATATATTTTCACTATATAATTCTACCTCTAGTAGAAGTAATTTCTACCTCAAGAAGTAATAATTTGCATTAGGAAATATTTCCCTATATAAAGATAGCTATGTAAGGATGTTCCTGCAATATTACTATAAATCCTGAAAAACTGTAACCAATCCAGGTAAGTATCCATAAACAGGGAATTGGTTAAATAAGACACATACATATACATATATATGTATGTATAGTTTTTATTAAATTTATTGGGGTGACAATGGTTAGTCAAGTTACATAGGCTTCAGGTGTACAATTCTGTATTACATCATCTATATATCACATTGTATGTTCACCACCCAGAGTCAGTTCTCCTTCCATCACCATATATTTGATCCCTTTTACCCTCTTCTACCATCCCCACCTCCTCCTTACTCTCTGGTAACCACTAAACTGTTGTCTGTGTCTATGAGTTTTTGTTTCCTTGCTTGTTTGTCTTGATGTTTTAATCAGTGGACTGCTATTCAAACTTCAAAAAAAAAAAAAAAAAAAAAAATGAGGAAGGGCCGGCCCGGTGGCTCAGGAGGTTGGAGCTCCATGCTCCTAACTCCGAAGGCTGCCGGTTCGATTCCCACATGGGCCCGTGGGCTCTCAACCACAAGGTTGCCAGTTCAATTCCTCGAGTCCCACAAGGGATGGTGGGCTCTGCCCCCTGCAACTAAGATTGAACACGGCCCCTTGAGCTGAGCTGCCGCTGAGCTCCCGGATGGCTCAGTTGGTTGGAGCGTGTCCTCTCAACCACAAGGTTGCCGGTTTGACTCCCTCCAAGGGATGGTGGGCTGCGCCCCCTGCAACTAGCAATGGTAACTGGACCAGGAGTTAAGCTGCGCACAACTAAGACTTAAAGGACAACTTGAAGCTGAACAGCACCCTCCACAACTAAGATTGAAAGGACAACAACTTGACTTGGAAAAAAAGTCCTGGAAGTACACACTGTTCCCCAATAAAGTCCTGATCCCCTTCCTCAATAAATCTTAAAAAATAAAAATAAAAAATGAGGAAGAACTAGAGATATGGAAAATGACATGGAAAAACCTTCATAATACCATTTGTTTAAATTATGTGTGTGTGTTTACAAAAGTCTGAAAGAATATTCACCAATTATCTGTGGATTTTCAGTGGTGGCCTTGGTCGGGGGCAGGAGTAAGAATTTAAAAAAAAAAAGAATTCAATTTTTATGACAGATATTTATAGTGTTTGAATTTTCTGCAAAATTATCATTTTGAAACTAAAAAAAAAATTAACATATTACATTTAAAAAGCTATCCAAACTGAATAGTTAAAAATACCTCCATTAGTTCCGGAAGTCGAACCTCAAAGTGGTTTAGGATCCTTATTGTCAAAAGCCGAATCTAGAGAAAGCAAAAGGCATGTTTCAAACCCCAAAGTTTAAACATAAGAAGAAACTGATTAAAAGTGAGATCTAAGTTTTACAGAATTGTGAAAACTATATTACTTTTCAGAGTAACACATGTTTAGTCTCTCTCTTACTTCATATTCAACACCAACCCCTCACTCAAATGATACCTGGAACACTTAATGCCCAGATTAACCTGAGAAGGTAAGGTTGCCCATAAAACTATGTTGTTTCTTTGAACTGTAACACTATAAGTATCTCTGTAAATAAGTGCAAAGAATCTGATTAAGCTTACAATTCCATTGAAATTAGTGATTTTTATTTCTAAAACGTATTCATGTATTTCTCTACAGCTGAATGAGCAGCAGAATCACTCAGACGGCTTTAAAAAACCATGCAGATTTTTCAATTCCACGCTACTCACACTGAATCAGAATTTGCGGGGTTAGGGACCCAAAATTTACATTTTTTTTGTTTCCCAATGAGATCGGCTGCAATCAGATTACAGGTCAGTCTTTAGGAATCACTGCTTTAAAAAGAAATCACCCCATAGGAGCATTTTCTGATTAAGGAGTTCTGACAACCACTGGCAATACATATATAGAAACAAAGAATGAGAGCTAGAGAACACACCACAGAACCGTATTACCTTGGTTATGCCAGTTGAAATGTTTGCTTGTAACTTGGGAAATAATTCCATTAAAGCTTCCTCAGAAAGTGGCCCTTTGCAACCACATAAGGATAATCTCTGATAATAGAGATCAGCCAACAGCAACACGGATGGCTCCAGAGGAAACGTTCTGCAACAAGATATTTATTAGACCCAAACTGCATCAGACACTCCACAGTATGAAGAATCAAGGCCTAGCAACAGTGAGTGACGTGCTCAAGGACATACAGCTAGCAAGAGGCAGAGGCAGGATGAGAATATGCTATTTTGACTAAAACCCAATGCTGTCTCTTCAATCCATATAGCTGTGAGTAACAATGACTCGAGGAGGGAGATGTAATATTTACTGAGTGTTCTCCATGTGCCAGGCACTGAGCTAGTGAGGGAAGCAGTACAGAGCATACAGGATCTGAGGTATGGCAGCCCCGCCATTCATCAGCAGTGTAAGCCTGGGCAAGTTGCTTAACCTCTACGTGCCATCCTCCTTCAACACACATTTACTGAGTGTCTACTGTGTGCCAATGTCTTTTATAGACACTGGATATAGCAATAAATAAAAGACAAAATTTCTATTCTCCTGAAGCTTGTATTCTAATAGAAGGCAGCCAGTAAGTACCTAAACTAATATATAATCAGTATGACAGTGATGAGTGTGATGGAGGAAAGTAAATCAGGGAAAGGAGGCTAGACTGAGAGACTGGGGTGTATAGGTAGAGGGGGAGGGAAAGGCAGGTGAAGAGCAATGCTATTTGATATGGGAGTGGTAAATGGTTAAAGAATTCTAACTGGTCTCCCGTATTCCCCTTCAGTCGCTTCTCAACACAGGAGCCAGGGTGATACTATTTAGGCCTAAGTCACTCCTCTGCCCTAAATCTCCTGTCCCCTTTCACTGGGAATAAAAGCCAAGGCCCTATAACGGCCGGAGGTCATACACTGCCTGCCATCCCCACCTTTGTGTCATCTTCTACTACCCATTCCTCGCTCTGCTCAGCCAAAATAGTTCTTTGCTGCTGAAGCCAGCACCCCCCTCCCAGTGTTGGCATTTGTGTTTCCTTGGGGTCTGGAATAAGAGTGCCCAAGGTCAACATTGTGCTATGTTACGGTTGGGGGTAGTCAGCATTATTTACCCTTTACATTCTACACCACCAGTTTACACACACAGTGAAACACCCCTTTACAAAGATGAATCTATTTTGAAAGACTGTGTCAAAAAATGTACTTGTTTTAATTGGAGGATGTAAATCAATGATAAAATCTCCTATGTGAATAACACCTCAGGTAGGAAATAGATCAAAACACAACTTTCATTATGTCCAAGACTTCCCAGAAACAGAAGCTTTTATATTTTATTCACTATTAAGTTAAATGGAAGGTATGTTTACTCACAATACTAAATTCTTCACACGTTCCACAGGAACTAGCTGAAGTAGTTCAGAAGATTCTTCCAAACTTAGCAGAGTATTTACAGCTTGACAAAGAACAAATAAATTTCCTAATGGGCAGAAAACAGAAGAAACCACATTACTTACTTCTTTGACACAAAAACTATCAGACATTTAACACTTGCTATTTATGCAAACTTCTTAAATTTGAGCCTTCTAAAGAATTACCTGTCAAATGTTAGACTATAATAGAAAAGAATTAAAAAGAGAAGTTTCCAAGTCTTATATTTTAACTTTCTTAAGAGAAAAATATATTCAGAATTAGAAAATAAAAATGTATGTGCTATAACTGAAAGGAAGGAAGAAGTCCAATGGTTCCGCTGGCTGGCATTATCAAAATTAGAACTTTTGAGTAAAGCTAAGAAATTATCTTTGTATAAAACTCATGTTGATTTTCTCTCCAATTTATAAGGAGCCACATATCCAATGGCTCTTACCTATAATCCACTCAATTAGTAGTATTTATATATTCATTTAATCCAAGACCACATGTTGGCAAACTATGGCCTGCAAATCAGATCTTGTAGGTTGTCTGTTTTTATATATGTAGCTGACAACCTAAGAATGTTTAATGTTTTTAAAGGGTGGTTTAAAACAAAAACCAACCAAACAAAAATAATACACCACAAAGACTGAATGTGGCCCATAAAACCTAAAATATTTACTAACTAGTCCTTTACATAATAATTTTGTCAACCCTCTGCTCAAGACTTGAGAACTTCCTATAAGGGTAGAAATGTCCTATACTTAGGCCAATATGCAGCCACAATATGGTAGCCAGTAGTCACATGTGGCTACACAGAATCTAGCACATTAATATTTAAATGAATGAATGGCTACTATACACGTGTTGGGGAAAAAATACTGTGTTACAATAAAACATAAAACCTACTTTTAAACTGCCATTCTCTGGCTCATGGGGGGAGACACACAAGTATGCAACAAGAAATAATGTTTTCGGGGGGTGCAGCCTAATTCTGCCTGGAACAGTCATGAAGGCCTCCCTAGAGGTGTTGTGCTTGAGCTGCGTTTTGAACGGTCAGTACGAGTTCACCAAATGACAAAGACCTAGAAAGAACTCAGAAAGAAGGAACCCATGTGCAAGAGCAGCCAGAGGATTGAAAAAGAGTATCCTGCTCATACGCAGGGGGTAGATGGGGCGTGGGAGCCAGGGAACAAGACACAAGCTGGGGCCCCAGAAGGAGGGGCCTTATTTGTTTGACCACGGCATCCTTTTGCTACTTTACCTTCAGATTCAGCTTATGTTCAAGCCGCCCTGAACCGGTCGCCACATTACGAGGCACAACCTTCTTAGCCTCTTTTTTCCGTATTTATCATACAGGGGGTTATGCCAGAACACAATGCTGGAACTATTTTCTGGTAGTCTAGGGGTTTACAATTACTTTGGCTGTGCCAGAAAAGAAAGAATAGAGAACAAACGGGAATTGTGGCTGACCTTTTCCAAAGCTCCCTCTGTCAACAGTCGTAAAGAGTGACTCCGTGAAGCATGTGACTTGTGGTATCACCTTCTCCTTCTCAAGAGGTCTGTCCAAAAAGTAGGGAGAAAAAGGGAAAAGTTCAAACTGGCATTCAATGGCTTTTTCATGGAAGAGCAAGGAACAGCCAATAAAAGTTTTAACCAGCATGCTAAGTACCTCTTTCAAAGCAACACTGTATTTTCTCACCTAATATGAGGTAACACGACAAGGGCTGCCCAAGACTGTGAAAGGAAAGTCGTATCTTTATTTGGGGGTAACTGAATGATAGATAAAAGATGGTCCAATACTGGGACCTGTTCCTTTCCTCCCTTGGATCTGGTCTTCTGCCTTAGATAGGATCTGAAACAAGAAAAGGTAAATGTTTTAAATAGAAGAGAACACAATTGTTCTCGCCCTTAGAAGTTTGAAATAGAATTGGGTTCCTTTTCAAGCGTGGAACATTTGGGGAGAGGAGGGAACTGGTGGTGATGGTTGAATATAAACAACTAAACAAATACACTTAATTTACTGATTTTCTGTGAGAGGCTTTTTCAACCCCATTGGTTCCACTTTCTTCTATTTCCTATTTTAATTTGCTTCATAACCTAAAGCAAGTCTCCTCGGTTTTAAGTTTATAATGTACAAATTTTGTGCCGATGAACATGTTTTTAAGAACTGGAGAGGCAATTTATTGGAATAAACTGACTGCCTCCATCCCTCCCTTCCCTTTTGACATAAATTTTATTATATTAGTCCCCCACTTGTCTGTGGTTTCGCTAGAAAATTCCATAATAAACAATTCCTAAGTTTTAAATTTTGTGCCATTCTCAGCAGTGTGACAAAATCTCTCACTCTCCCACTCCGCACCACCCAGGATGTGAATCATTGCTTTGTCCAGTGTTTCCACACTGTAGATGCTCCCTGCCCCGTTAGTCACTCACAAGCTGTCTCGGTTATCAGATCACCTGTCGAGATATCGCAGTGCTTGTGCTTCAGTCACCCTTATTTTACTTAGTAGTCCCAAGCACAAGGGTAGTGATGCTGGCAACTTGGTACGTCAAAAAGATGCCAAAAAGTGCTTACTTAACTAAACAGGTGAAAGCTTTCAATAGGGCATTTTATCATCTTGCATCATAATAAGAAGGGCAAATATAGTACAGTAAGGTATTTTGAGAGAGGAAGAGACCACATTCACATAACTTTTATTACAGTATATTATCATAGTTCTTCTATCTTACTGTGCCTAATTTATAAATTAAACTTTATCATAGGTATGCATGTATAGGAAAAAACATAGTATATATAGGGTTTGGTACTACCGTGTTTCCCCAAAAATAAGACCTAGCCGGACAATCAGCTCTAATGCGTCTTTTGGAGCAAAAATTAATATAAGACCCTGTCTTATTCTACTATAATATATGACCAGGTCTAATGATATGATATGATATGATATATGAAATGCTATGATATAAGATATGATATAATACCGGGTCGTATATTACTTTTTGCTCCAAAAGACGCATTAGAGCTGACTGTCCAGCTAGGTCTTATTTTCAGGGAAACATGGTATGAGAGGTTTCAGGCAACCACTGGGCAGATCAGGGGGGACTATCGTACTTCACAAATGAGAAAGATGTCGCAAAGTTATCATGATGAATTTGACAAATGTCACTAAAATGATTATGATTTCGAAGTAAATTTCTCTGCTGCTTTAATCTGACAAATGGTTACTTAATGTTTTCTGATATGACATCCATTTTTAAGTATCTGTTACTTTGGTACTATTCTTACTTGCCTATTTTTATTTTTGTTAATGAACGATAGCTCGGTCTTCTTTAAGACAGAAATCTAATCAAAAGAAAAATCATAGAAACATGTAAAATGATTTGTTTTTATAATTTATCCTCCATGTCCACATTGCTTAGCTTATTATCCAACAGAAGTGGAATATGGGGTTTTTATTTCTGTATCCTTTTTGATCATTAAAATTAACCAAAAAGTTGCATTCTCTTTTGTTTCATACTTATCAGGGCATTGACTGTTTGGAAATTATGACAGCTAATTTCATTGGCAATTTCTAAAAGTCACCATACCTTGAAATACAGCCTTCCTCTTATTAATCATTATTCAACAATCTGCAAAAATCTTACACATAAAATACTGAGATGCTTTTCAAAAGTGAGTCTTTTGTTGCCATGTCATTCCTCTGCTTCATCGTATCTGCCAATGAGCTCCTCCAATAAAATTCACACCCCTTACCTCATTTTGATCTGATCCTCACCTACTTTTCTCGCTTCTTCTCATTCCACTCTCTTCCTTGCTTAATGTTTTTTACCCGCACAAGCTTTCTTTTTGTTCCTCAAATATACCGGGCTTATTCCTGCTCCAGAGCCTTTGCAGTAACTCTTCCCTCTACCTGGAAAGCTTTTCACCTGGACTTTCATGGCAAGGCTGGATACTTCCATCATTACAATTAGCCCAAAGATCCCCTCTTCAGGGAAGAGTGCAGCTTCTCCATTTACGCTTTCTCCCAACATCCTGTTTTTTCTTTTTATCATTATCTCAAATCATCTTGTTTATCTGCCTAACACACTCCACCTCCCCCCGCCCCCCAGAATTTCATCTCAAAAGAAGGAACCTTTTTCTTTTTCATTGTTATGTCCCAGTGCCTAAACAGTGTCTAATACAATAACTACCTGTCAAATGACAGAAACATTCATCTTCTGAAGAATCTTTTCAGATCTATCATCTCTTTTTATTGTCACAACAAATCTGTGAGATAAATGGATAGAGTGTGACTAAGAAAATTCACAGAGGTGATGACCATTCACATATATCCTATTTCTGTGGAGGTGGCAGAAGGAGGTTTTCTCAGAGAAAGAGACACAGAAGCTGTGGCAGCACTTGCCTTAAGTTAACAGGCCTATGTTAATTTATTTATTCTTATCATGTCACATTCCAAGGGGGATTTGAGTGGCTGAGCCGGCAGTGTGAGAAGGTCTGACTTGCAGCCTCAGGCCGGCCCATGGCTTCACCTCATGGAAGCCAACAAAGCAGCTCGCTCCCATTGACCAGAACCCATAGTTTGGGCCACTCTGAAGGAGTCTGACGGTTGGAGATTGGCTTGGTGTGGCAAAACCAAGAGTAAAGTTCCAAGGAAATAATTCTACAGGGATTATTCATTACCCATTCCCCAGGAATCAGAGCTTAGCAAAGCGAAAAACCAACAGAATCCTGTGGGTATATTGTGATAGAGACGCTACTTTTAAGGTTGGCAGAAGAGCAACATGTAAAGAAGATGGGTTCCTCCAGAATCTCAAGCTGATCAGACTCAAAAACTAACTCTGCTGTGTGACTGTGGGGACAATGACACCCACCTCACGGGATACTGTGATGCTTCAAAGCTGATTACTCAGCACAAACTGAAGGAATGCAGCGACAGGTCTAACTAACCCAAGAGAAATAAGAAACTGATTCATTCGTAGGTTTAAACACATAAGAATGTTAAGGGAACTGGTATCCTAATCTATAATTTCTAGTAGAAGCACACCCACTCCAACTATTTGAAAAATGGTAAGCAGAATCCTCTCACATACTTACATAAACTGTTTTCAAGTTGAAAAGAGCACGCACTGCTTTTAATAGGAATTAAGAATGTAATCCATGGCCCTTTTAACAATTCAAACAATGCGAAGGTATATAATCTAAAGTTAACAGCTTTGTGTATCCTTAGGGAGATGTCAATTCTCCCCAAATTGATCTATAGATTTAATGTAATTCCAAACAAAACCCCAGCAAGTTTTCTATTTCTTTTTTTTTTTTTTTAGACATAGACAAATTTCTTCTAAAATTTATATAGAAGGACAAAGGAACAGGGACAACTGAAACAATTTGGAAAAAGTGGAAGAATTCTTTTCCTAAGGTTGTAAGACTTATTTTACAGTTATAGCAATAAGACAGTGTGGTATTAGAATAAGACAGGCATACAGGTCAATGGAACAGAACAGAGAAACCAGAAATAGACCCACACATATATGGCCAATTGATTTTGACACAGGTGCAAAAGCAGTTCAACGAGGAAGCAAAGCCTTTTCAACAAATGTTGTCAGAGCAGTGGATATCCATAGGCAAAAAAAGAAATGACCTAAACCTCATACCTTATATAAAAAATTAACTCAAAATGGATCATGGGCTTAAATGTAGAACATAAAACTACACAACTTTTAGAAAAATAGGAGAAAATATTTGGGATGTATAGCTAGGCAAAGAATTCTTAGACTTGACATCAAAAGCGTTATCTATAAAAGATAAAGTTGATAAACTGGACCTCATCAAAATTTAAAACTCTGCTCTGTGAAAAATCTTGTTAAGCAATGTAAGACAAGCTACAGCCTGGGAGACAATATTTGCAAACCACGTATCTGACAAAAAGGACTTGTACCTAGAATATATAAAATACTCTCAAAACAAAACTCAACAGTGAAAAAAGAAAAACTAGAGTTAGAAAATGGGCCAAGGAAATGAACAGATATTTCACTAAAGAGGATATGCAGATGGCAAACAAGCACATGAAAAGATGTTCAATGCCATTAGCCACTAGGGAAGTGAAAATTAAAACTACAATGAGACATCATCCTATCAGACTGGTAAAAATAAAAAACAGTGATAATATCCAATGCTGGTGAGGATGCAGCGAAACTGGATCACTCACACTGCTGGTATGAACGTAAAGTAGTACAACCACTCTGGAAAACACTATGGTAGTTTCTTATAAAACTAAACATGTGCATACCGCATAACTCAACAAGTCCACTTTGAAC
Organism: Rhinolophus sinicus; assembly: GCF_057876585.1. Lineage (NCBI taxonomy): Eukaryota > Metazoa > Chordata > Mammalia > Chiroptera > Rhinolophidae > Rhinolophus > Rhinolophus sinicus. The sequence goes on from NC_142501.1 coordinate 19,692,559, forward strand.
ATTTAACTTAGAGAAACAAAAAGCTATATACATGAATATTTATACCAGCTTTACTCAGAATAGCCCAAACTAGGAATAACCTAAACATCTTTCAACAAGTGAATAATTAAACAAACTGCTACATCCATACCACAGAATACTACCCAGCATAAAGCACATGAAAAGACATTCACCATAAAAAGGAATGGACTACTGAGACACACAACTTGGATGGGTCTCAAGGGAACTGTGTTGAGTGAAAAGGAATACGGTATAATTCCATTTCTATAATATTCTTAAAATGACAAAATTATAAAAATGGACACTAGATTAGTGGTTGACAGCGGTTGGGGGTGAAGTGGGGAGCAGTAAAGCAAGTGTGGTTAACAGGTAGTACAAAAGATCCTTGTAGTGATGGAAAGCTGTGTCTTAACTCAGGTTGTGGTTACAAATATACATGTGATAAAACTGCATGGAACTATATATCCATTTACACACACAGGCAGCGGTGAGTGCATGTGAAACTGGTAAATCTGAATAAGGTCGGTGGATCGTACCAATGTCAATTTTCTAGCTGTGATATTACAGTAAACTTTTGAAGGTGTTGCCACAGTGAAAAACTGGGTGAAGGGTATACGAAACCTCTCTGTACTATTTCTTGCAACTGCATGTGAACGTACAATTATTCTAAAATAAAAGGTCAAAAAATGTAATAGTCATGTCTTTCTTTCACTTACCCTCCTCCTGACATTAACCAAGTTAACTTTTTTGTGTATTTCCCATATGTTTTCCTATGCTTATGTACACTTTTTCTTTTAACTTTGCACAATGGGATCATACCTCACATACTATTCTACAACTTGCTTTTTTCACATAATAATTATAATGGACATCTTTCCAGTTAATACATATAGATCTTCATTTTTTACAGAATTGTTAATGCATTATTTTAAAATGGGGACTCCTACCAACAAAACAGGGAATAAAGACTTAGAACTTACCCCACCGTCTGCTGTGAGAAAACCAGAGGGTACTTCTCAATTGCCATTGAGCCAGCAGTGGGAGGCGCTGCTTTGTTCAGAATAAGCTTGGCCAAAATGGCCAGAGCTTCATCTCTGACTGCAGCGTCATCGATCAAGAAGCAATTCTCAATATATGAGAGAAAGCTGGGTAGGAAAAGCTAAAAATAAGAAAGAAAATGCCAGTTATCAACAGATATAAATTTCAGAACATCTAATGAAGAGAAGATTCTAACACTTCCACAGAGAAAAGTATAGATCATAAACAAAGGATGAGGAATCATAATGGCATCAGACTTCTCCATGGGAACAATGGAAATGAGATGATAATAGAGAATAGAGCAATGACTAAAAGAATTCTGAGGTAAAATGACAGAATCTAGAATTCTATACCCAGCCTTCTGGCAATACAGTGTGAGGAGAAAACAAAGACATTTTCAGATGTATGAAATCTCAAAATTTTACTTCTATTCCTTTAAAGGAACCTCTGAAGAATGTTCATCAAAATAAGAGTAAACTAATAACATGGGAAAGATGTGGGATCCATGAAACAGGAAAACAGCAAAGGAAGTTCTAGAGTGACATCTGTGCAGTGGGCTGAGAAAGCAACCTATTTGGACTTGAATTGCTTCAGGAAGAACGTCTCCGAGAAAGGGAGGAAAAAAAAAATGAGGTGCTAAATTATCTGACCACTTGCCTTACAAAAGGCATTCTACTCGTACAATGCTGTTGGAAGACGGATTCACTGACCGGCTATTCAAAAAAAAAAAAAAAAAATTTCCAGGTTTTAAAGAATGAGGTGAGGCAATTTTAGGAAAAATGAGAAGGTATACAAGAAAGGAATATAATTATAAAATACGTATTTGTTTTTATAAGGATTAAGTATATGGTGACTATGAATTCAGCCAAAATTTGTGATATAACTCTATTTAGGAAGATGAGGGTGTAAGAGAACCAGAACCCATCTACCATAGGAGGAAGTCTACAGATGAGGACTAAAACTTTAATAAAGGAAATGTAGCAAATTCAGATGATTTAAAAATATAAATACCACCAAAAAAAAAAAAATAGCTAAAAGTCATTAGATGTGTTTGTTCCTGGTGAGTAAGGTGGGAGTGGAAATCAAGTGACTGCCTCTTAGCCCTGTTTGACTTTTTAAATGACATATTCTCTATGGCAAAAGTAAGATTTTTGGAATCAGTCCGCTATTTGTCCTTCCTGTGCCTCCCTACGGAGAGTAGAGCTACCACGCCTTCCTGTGCTCTGATGAAACCTCAGATGCAGGGCCTCCTGCCCAAGGGTCTGCAATTTCACACTGTTGGAGCCACCACTGCATCCCCGGGGCTTGCAGCTTTCTACGTTCGCTGTGGCTGAACCAAGGAAGAAGGCATATCCACATTTCCCCAGACATTATGATTCCATGAAAGATTTTGAGGAGAGGAGGAAGGCTGGCATCTTTCAGAGTGCAAAGTGGTTTTGGAGTGTAAAGAATTTCTTTAAGGTGAGTTCCACAGAAGCTTGTCACTGTATTCCCAAACTATGAAACATGGATATCTGGGCTAAGGACTAGTTTTCTCTTGATAAATAAACAATTAAAAACAATTTTTAAAAAAATACATATTTTTTAAACAGACCAAAGGGAACAGGGAAGAAGGAAAAGATGCTACTGCTAAGAAAACCAGAACAAGACAAAGGGCCCTCACTGGGCAGGAAGGAACAGGGTTAGGACGTGTACAAAAGTTTTTTTGAAGACAAATGATAATATAGATTATTCAAGACTAAAGGGAAAAATGAGTGAGCAGATGCAGAGATAGATTTCCATGAAGTATAGTGTAGGATTATCAGTTATAAGAAACAGCAAGTGTTTGAGGGGGGTGAGGGGAAAGGGAGAAAATAAACTCAGGATTTGACGAGAAAGATTTCTACCTCATTCCATGAGGTATTTATGTTGTGGCAATGAAGTGAATTCACAACATTCCTTCAATGCAAACTGTTTCAGAAACTATTTTCTACGCTGCAAATTCACATACAATTTCCTTAAACTGTTTTTCCCCCCAATTTTACCACATGGTTCTATAACTTCCTAAAGGATTATTAAAAACAAGCTCATTAACTAATATTATTTTAAAGGCCCTAGTGTATAGAATAAAATTTAACTTGTGACCTAAAATTGGAATACAATTGCTTTAAAAAAATATATGGATGAAAACATCCAATACTTACTCTGTTTCTCTTTAAAAACAAACAAAAAATCACGGGATTTTAAATTTGATTATTTTATCATGACAGGTTAAAAAACAAAACAAATCCAAAATTTGGTATCTTGCTCACCTGCTCAAACTGCTTCATAGCAAACATGACTTCAGAAAAATCCAAAATTAAACGTCTTTCAAATCGGCTCTCAAAAGTCTGTGGACCACAGGTAAAAAAAATATTAACGTAAGTACACAGAGAGTATTTTCCCCATTCCTGAAAATAAAAAACCAAAAACCTACAAGGTCCTCTAATGTGCAAATACATATAGTGGGCTGGTTGATATAAGCTAATACAATAACGAGAGGTGAAAAGAACTTGACTGCTGAACTTGCCTCTGTGCAGAGGTGGGAGACAATAGGTACTGAGAACTCTGCAGGAAGGCAGCTAGAGTGAGTGAGTGGCGGGCACACTTCAATCAGTATTCTGTCCAAATGCTAGGCCTTCTCCATAGGAACTTCCACAGATGCGAAGGGCACCGCGTTCCTAGTAATCACACAGCCTCAGGGCTGCTCAATTCTCTCCCAGCTACAGAGAATTACGAAAGGGCTAGCGGCATGATTTTATACCTTCCTCTACACTTGATACTGCTGCACCACACGAAGCTAGAAAGAACCTAACTGATCTTCCTGTCTTCAATCCCACTTCTCTTCAGTCCATCTTCTAAACTTACTAAAATGCAAATCTCATCAAATCATTTCCCTGCGGAAAACTCTTCCAGGGACCTCCAGCACTTGCAGGATAATATCCAACCTAACTTTTCAAAGCCAAGCAGAGCCTTGCTGATACACATCACACTTCCTCATGTGTCCATATGCCTAGACAGCATACATTTTTTTTAACACATTTTTGCTGTTTTCCTTCCTAGTTTTTAACCCATTCTCTGGCTGGCAGGCTGCTATTTAACCTTCAAGGACTACCCCAAAATATAAGACCTTTGAATAGCAACCTCTGTTCCTCAACCCCAGATAGAATCATTATGCTTCAATATGACATCAATAAATTAGTTCAATAGATTATGACAACTCACTCCCAGGACCCCACCTCCTTAACAACCAAAAATCGTAGGTACCATAGCATCCATCCTGAAATATCCAGTCCACACCCACCACATGGTAAGCTATACATATTTGGTGTATATCTGCTGAATAGCTTTTATTACACTCTGCTTCTCTTATTTCTATTACAGCATGCAATTCACATCTCCTTAACAAGATTATAAATTCCACGAACGGAGAGCCTTTGCCATGCTTTATTTGTACTTCCCAAGAGGTTTATGCAATGCTAAACATATTATTAACCTCTCAATATTTGCTGAAGTAAATTACTTTTTCTATGGTTTCTTTGATGAGGGTCTCTGGCAAAGAAACATTTTCGCCTAGGATCAAAGCAGAAATTACATCCAAGAGGGTCTGCCGACAAGATGTGGAGAGATGGGTTATTTGTAATGTTTGTGTCAATACCTGTAAATTAAAAGAAAAAAAACAATGCACACTTAGCAATCGGCTTTTAATGAACAAACTCTAATCAAATTAAGTTGGGAACTCACCTTACAAACATCAACAGGCTTGGTTATCTTTGATCCATTTCCATGTTTCACAAGTATCAGGTATGTTTCTAACAATTTTTTAATCTGTTCAGAACTTTCACCGCTATTAGTTTGGGTTACTTTTGAATGTAGATCAAGGAGTGATTCCTGTAAACAAAGAATTTAATTTAATAGAATAACTATAAAAAAATCAAACTCATCTGTTAATCTAATAATGAAAGTATTGTGCGAAGCAGTTCAAATTTTCACATTCTTCTGTTCTGAAAGAAAAAGATGCATTTATTTACTGGGAGTCACTAAGGATAATAACAGCTAACATTTCTATTTCTGGGTGCACAGCTGTTAAGTTCCTCATAAGCATTCTCTCACTACAGAGGGAGTATTATTACCCCATTTACCAGATGACAAGGCCGGGGGATAGAAACTTAAGCAACTTTTCCAAGCCATACTAGCAATAACTGAGAAAGCCAAGATTCAAACAGAGGCAGTCTGGCTCCAAAGCTTGCACTCTTTTAACCACTATGCTCTACTGCATCTCAAAATAGCAAGTTAAATGAAAATAGTACAGGGGTGGAGGGAAGAAAAATCCTAATCAGTGTGTTAACAGTATAAAGACAATTATAAAATACCATCTCCAGGAGTGGTCTCCTAAACTAAGACCAAGAACAATCAACTCTTGAACATATGAATCCCGAAAAATTAGAACTCACTTGTAAACATTCAAAAAATGTACCAAAATGTTCCTTGTGGATGTAGAACGCAGTGGATTTGACCATGTTTTTGAGAGTTTCTCCAACTAAAATCCATGGTAATTGAGTTTCTGTTTCAGTAACTGGTCCCAGCTTTTGCAAAATTAGCTTCACTGCCTGTGGAAATCCAAGAGGCATTAAAATCAACATATAAACTCTCATTTTTTAAATATCACACTGTGATTTCCCACTCTGATTATATTAGCTACCTTAAAATCCGATCCAGGAATTATTCAAGGATATGAAACTTTGATGGTTAACTGTCCTAAAAGGAATTTCCAAACTAGGATGGGGAATTTTATCATATAACTGCTCCCTCCCCACCCACCTTTGCTTGTTAATCAGTTTACGTTATCTTCTAGGATCCAGGATGAAGAGAGCAATGATTTTGTAAAACTCCCTAGTGACCCACAGCCTACATTAGATAAGCACTGTTATCAAAGCCTTAATGCTCCCCGTTTAGTGCTATTTATTCTAGGCGATTTTCTATCATTTCAGTAAACCTTTCCTATTTTCTTTTTAATTCCTTTCACATAGACTCAAAGTATTCCCCCCAGTTATTTACCTCTCCTGTACAGGAGTGAAACATGTTTCTCACTCCTTTGCACATTTCAAAGAGCAACTGTCCAACTCCTTCTATCTTTTCCGGATGTTCATCAAGATCAAGAAACATTAAATTGAAAAGTGCATTTTTATTAGAAACCTAAAACACAAAATGCGAACAGAAAAATTTAATTTAAAACATAAGCATATCCAAATAAAGACATTTTATTTGCTATTCTACAGTTTCATATTTAAATATAATTAGGGCAAAACTCTAAAAGGAGTAGACACTTGTAATGATCTCCAACCACTATAACAATATACTTTCACTTGTAATGTCACACAAAAGTGTGATTAATTCATTGGTATAAGGAATGGACCAGAAAAACTATAAAGGCAACATTGTCTTTTAAAGAAAATCATGTATTTTATGAGTATAAAAGAAATTTAGTACCAATGTTTTTGTTTTATTACAAAAACCCTCTAAAATTTCTATGAAAACAAACCCAAATGACACTGTACAATTAGTTCCTTCCAGGAAATGATTATAAAAATTGTTATTAATCTCACTGTTCATGTATTTACTGGCTACACACACACACACACACACACACACTTTCTTTCTCTCTCTCTCTCTTGCTCTGTCTCTCTCTCTCTCTCTCTCAATTAGGGGTATTTCACACACACACACACACACTGAAAGCTACCAAAAATTAAATAACAATAAAAAAATGACCTAAATTATTTCATATTAATGAGCAAAGATTAAATCTCATGGTGAGATAAACTCAAAATACCTATAGGTTTCTGTATATATAGAATTAGCCCCTAATAACTACAGTATAAAAGGTATCAGCTTTTGTCATAAGATACTTGAGGATTAATAAACAATAAACATATGAAATATCAGACTAACCTTTCTCATCAAAAAAGTAAAGCTTTCAGCAGCAAAGTTTCTTATATGTAGCTTTCTATGAGCCAGGAGTGTACTATACATGCTATAAATGAGAAAATAAGACATGTTTAATAATCATAATTTCAATAAAAATGTACTACATGTCAACTGTATATCCAACCAATACTGTGCTAGGTATACAAGGAATATGTAGCAGGAATAGAACAGGAAGTTTAAAATCTCAGTCTATTACCAAGACACCCACCGGTTGAACAGAAATTAAGAATCGTAGGATTGGTGGTGCTTGGACTGATAGGAAGAACTCCATTAAGAGTTGAAACTTGTAGTAAGCCCTGAACAACAGGAAGAATTCAGGTGAATACCAGAGTGCGCATTACTAGAGATAAAAGCGAGATCAAAGATGGCAGAAATGACCATGGTCAAGATAACAAGGAGGCTGGCCAGTCTAAAAGACGAAGAATGATGTGGTTGGGGCAGGCAGTTCCAGGAAGCTGCCAGGTAAACAGGTGGCTCTGAACACCAAACTGAATGCAGACTCCAGCTTTCATTTATGTAAGCACTTACTCTGTGCTACTTCATCTCAGCAGCACAACTCTATAAGGTAAGTACTACACATATCCCCATTCTACAGATAATAAAATTGAGGCAGAAAGGCTAAGCAACCTGCTCAAGGTCATATAGCCATGTAGCTGTAACTAAATAATTACTTGTATAATAACACTGTAAATTGGTCTTCCTAATGATAGGAGAGCATGGAATATATTAAAGTGTAAATTTTGCAAGAAGAGGGATTTTTATCTGTTCTATCTGTGACAGTATCTCAAGTACCTGACATACAGTATTCAATAAATACTCACTAAACTGACTGACTGAATGAATGACAGAATCAAGAGGATGTGGAGTCCTGGAAGACACTGGGTCAAAGATGCCCCAAGGGGGCCAAGTCTCCGAGACAGGAAGAATGATGGCGTCACTGTTAGAAACTGGTCAAAAAACAGGGCCTGGCACAGAGTATGTATGTACCAAATACACGAATGACTTATGCTGAGTGAAATAGGTCAGACGGAGAAAGACAAATACCATATGATCTCACTTCTATGTGGAATCTAACAAACAGAATAAACGAGCAAACTAAACAGAAACAGACTCAGCGATATAGAGGAAAAACTGAGGGTTGCAAAATGGGAGAGGGGTGGGGATGGGGGAGAAGGTAAAGGGATTAGAAGGTACAAATTAGTAGTCACAATATTGCCACGGGGATATGAAAGACAGTTTGGGGAATATAATCAATAAAGTTGAATAATATTGAATAATATCACTGAAGCTGAATAATATTGAATGTCAAATGTAATTAAATATATATATGCATGTATATACATACATATATGTATATCTATATATACACACATATACATATACATATATATAAGTATACGTATACAGTCATGGGATATGGAACACAGCACAGGGAATAGAGTGAATGGAACTGTAACAGCTATGTACGATGTCAGAGGGGTAGTAGACTTGGAGGGGTTATCACTTTGTGAGGGGTGTAAATGTCTAACTATTACATTGTTTTATACACCTGAAACTAAAAAAAACAACAACAACAACAACAAAGAGTTGGCTTGAATGGGAATACGTTGACTTTCATTTCAGTAATACTCAAGGGAAAATATCCCGGATGTTGAAGATATCATACTCAAAGTAAATAAATTCAGAACTAGGAAGGCTGACTTAGGAGATATAAAAAACCAAATAAACTACATATCCCCCCAAAATCTTGCTGGATTTTAGTGAAGTCATCTCGGTTTCTAATACATTTTACCAAAGGCTTCATAGAGAACTAGTAAAGACTGGAAAAATATTTCTTTCTCCTTTGCTCAGAGGATAGGGTCGGGGAAGGGGGTGTGGTACAAAAATAAAACCTACAGTCTTATCCCATACCCACACCTATATGGGGGAAGGAGGAGGAGCATTACTCCTGTATTCCTGTGGCAATCAGAGTGTATAGAAATAACCAGGACACTAAGTGAAAAATGATCATCAAGTTCCAGACTAAAACAGATTATAAACAATCTTTCCCTGAAACAGAAAGCTACTATGGAACTGTCTCTTTCCCTGTCCACGTTTGTTCACAAATACTGTGTCTCTTTTGGCTTAATAAGTATGACAGGGGCTAGGGCAGGTATCTAGACAAAGTTCTTGTAGTTTACAGGTTTGTACAGAACACTATTTCATTAAGCACCAACTGTTAATGGAGTTTGTGTAACATAAGTGGTCAGAATGCCAGACGGTCAGAGTACAAAGCTTTCACTTCTGACCAAGGTGCCCGGAAATATTTGTGGAGGTTATGGAATCCAAGCCAGGCTTTGATGGGGAAGTGGGGGAATGATTTCACCAGCTGGATATAAGAGAAGGTCAGGTCAATGCAGACTGGTGGAATAGACTTTGGTTGGAGAACCAATTGTATATAAGGAAATAATTAGAGTCTGAGCTGGAAAAGTAGTTTGGAGTCAGAAGCAAGGGAAAAGGCAATTAAAGTATACATCAGAGTCAGTATGCATGACAGGTGGTATGCATGTTTTAACTAAATACAAGTGAGAGTCAGAAATTCTCTCCTGGTTGCCAGTATTGAGAAAAACTGCCCTTGACCAAAACATAAAAACTTACAAAACTTAAATGCTAAAAAATCTCATTTTTGAGGAGGATCACTTTGTTTAGGGGCCTCAAGGACACAGCTATTTTCACGTATTACTTTTGCTCTCTAAACTAATGCAGGTGAGGGGCAGCACTGACTGTAAACAGGCATGAGGAATCTTTGAGAGATGATGGAAATGTTCTTAAAGTGGCTTGGGGTGATAGCTGCACGACTTTATAAATTTACTCAACAGCACTGAATACTCAATAAAGTATAATAAGAATTAGAAACAAACAAGAAAAGGAAAACCCAAATTGGAGAGAGAAAAGGGTCACCTGTATATGCTGGACATGTCCTTTACCATGAGCCTCCACAGGTACTTGTAAAGATACGACAGCGAGGTGAAAGCCCATTCTAACAACTCGGTGTCCTGAGTCTCCAGGATTGAGGTGATCGTCAGAAAAAAATCCGGAAAATGTGGATAGAAGTCTGTCTGCAGATCGCGTGCCAACTGTACAACCAAACTGGATTAAAAATAAGAAAACAAAGCTGTTTTTGAGACATGTAGACCGAAACGCAATAACTGGAAATCGACTTCACAGATGACAGTAGATCACCTATGGTGACAGGATTAATTAAACCTTCCAAATCAAGTCTCAAGTGAGGCATAACATTTTTCACATTTTAAGAATTCAGCAAAGAAATCGGGCTAGAGCAAGAAGGTGCATTCCGTCATAAGTTATGGTGAATCATTCCTATTATGTCAAAGAAAAATGGGGTTCTCTTAAAAGTATAAAACAAAAAGCAAAAAAAAGTACACACCTAAGATTCTGGTTTATGGCAATGCACTAACAGAAAAGGTAAACTCTTATTTTTAAATTATGAACACCAGATCTAATGTAGATATAAAACACAACCATTCATAAAACTGAGATAAATGCTCTGTAGCTTTCTCTCAGCATGCTACTTACTCCAAAAGGGGTTGAAAAGCAAAACTGTTCTTGATTTGCAGGTGAGTCTTCAAACTCTGAACGATTTCATTTTGATGATAGACCAGCTGATTGAATGACTGGCATTTGTCAATAACTTCTTTGTAAAATTTCCCTGAGTGAAAAAAGAAAAAAGTTCTACTTTTCCATTATATGACTGTTTAGTTGTTTTGAACATATAAAGTACAAATGACGAGTGAATGAAATGGAAACAAAATAGAAAATACCAAAGTGTTCCGTAAGGTTCAATTCTCTCCATTTCAGCAGACCCTCAAAAAAGTAGGTTTCAACCTCCTGCCAAGATTAAAGCAGTCCATTAATCAGACAATTCAAAGACAAACTATGATCAAAGTAAAGAAGAATGATATGTTAATATCTTAAGACAATGATGAGAGCCAAGAGTTAAAAAAACTTTGTGTTTTTTTTTTTTTTTCTTAAGGACATTAACACACTTAAAAAGCATTCAGGTGTATAGTATGGGCAGATGTTTCATGAAAACAGTGTTTTCTTGATTTGATTATAGCAAAGAATTCTCTAAAACCTAAGTAAAAGTCACATTAAGGAAAAAAAACTTTTGCTATGGTTTTTACAGTTTTAGGTCCAGAAAAATGTTCAGTTCACAGAAAAATGTTCACAGTTCTTTCATTGTGCTTTTGGAAGTATGAATTGCTACAACCTTGTGGGAAGTAATTTGGCATTTCGATTAAAATTAAAAACGGGTATGCCCTTTAACCCAGAAAATCCCCTTTTAGAGATATTTCTTATAAAATTTTCAAACTTGTAAGTATAATATATAGATTTTTATTCAGCTTTATTGTAGTCAGGGGATAAAACAGTCTAAATATCTAATAATAGGAGAATGGTTGGAATAATCTGTGGCCTATATATACTAAGGTATATTAAGTGGCTATTAAAAAGATTTATAACTACATTGAACAAGAGGATGTTGATCATATGTGTTCCAAAGTGATAAAAGTCACAGTCAAGTGGATAGTAGGATCCAATTTTTCTTTTTAAAAAAAGACCTCTATAAATGTTTGCACATATTTGTATGAGAGAAAAACATGAAATACATATATACCAAACTGCCAATATTGGTTTCCTTGGCAATAAGAGGTGAAGTGGTATCATGCAGGGTCTCAGCTCCCGCTCCCCACATAAGAACGCAGGATATGGTGAGGCCAAAAAGGAACACCCACGGAGCCACAGGTAGGGGAGTCATACCACTATATTCTCGCTGGCGGCTGGTGGAGACACAGGAAGCAGGAGCCATACAATACGCAACCTGCCGTCTGCTTCTCTACCAACCAACCTCACTTGCTAACTGCAATCCACGCTTGCTAGCTCAGCCACGGTAGTTATATCAGTAGCTAATGGCTAACCGGTCATAGCTGATGGTCAACTAGTCTCAGCTGATGGCCATCCACTACCAGAGCCAGTACCTTTCTGCATGAGGCCGAGAGCCTGGAAACTGCTCTCTGGGACTGTCCCCACAAGTGGTGAGATAATACGCTTGTCTGAGTTTACCACTATGTTTTTCAGCTTGTTAACACAGTACATATTACTTTGTACTTTGAAAGGTAAAACCAGTAAATTGTTTTCATATATGTATATATGTGTACATGTATATGGTGAGAGAGAGTGAGGGAGAGAGAAAGAGAGAGAGAGAGAGAAAGAGAGAGAGAGCAAATATATAAGCACATATACAAACAGCAGGCCAAATCTTCCACCATTTCAAAAAAAGTAAAACCTTAAATTGTGCTTTGGAAATCTTTAAAAAATAAAAATGAAATGAAATCAATAGTTAGGGAGAATAGAGAGGAAGAAAGAGAATCCAGTTAAATTTTGTTCAGTGTCTCTTAAATTTTGTTCAGTATCTCTGAAGGAAACTATAGCTAACAGTTTAAAACCTAAATGTAGAAGGCATACCTAGCCAGCACAGTGACTGCCACATGTAAGCCATTTCTGATAGACTATGTCCCTGTCCCTTTGCAATGTGACTTGCAGCCCCTACCACCAAGAGATGGCGTCTATTTCCTCACCCCTTGAATCTGGCCTGGCCTGGTGACTTGTTTTGACCATTAACATGCAATGGAAATGATCCTGCGACTACCAAAGCTAGACTTTAAGAGGCTTTGTAGTTACTGCTTTCATTCTCTTGGAAAGATTTGCCATTGTGAAAAGAAGCATAGTCTACCTTACTGGAGAACAATAAGAACGAGGACAACCCAGACTAACGAGCCCTAGTTAACAGCCAGACATTTGATTGCGGCCCTTCTGGACCTCCCAGCCCAGGGGCCTAGCCTAGGCTCTCTTCTCTTCTAACTTAACACTCTATCTCTTAGTACTTTCAATCTCTCCTGCGGTTTAAACCATAAACCACATGCTGAGTGTCAAGTCTGTAATTCTATCTCTGAAGCCACTTGAACCCCTCCAGATTATACAGCCAAATGTTTTTTGCACACACCATCATTTGGATTGCTACAGGTATACCAAACTCAACAAGCCCCAAACGAAATCAACCTGTGCTTCTCTTCTTATAAATCTATCTTTATGAATGCCATCCTCAAACAACCAGTTGTTGAAACCAAAAAACTTAACCCCATTCCCTTCCTTCCTGCACATACAGTAGGTCACAAGCCCTATTAAGTCTACGTCTTCACTATCCCTGGAATCCTTCTCTCCTCTCCATCTTGACTGCCACTGCCATAACCTTACTTAGATGACTACCAAATCCTCACAACTAGTTGCCCTGACTCCAGTCCTGCTCTTTTCTCCACAATAAAGCCAGAGAGATCTAAAACTTAAATCTGATGTCACTCCCCTGCCTTACAAACCCTAGAATGACATCCCAGAGCTTCAGGATAAAACCCAAATTTAGCTTGACATACAAAACCCTGTATGATCCTTGACTATTTCTTCTGCTTTACCTCTCACCAGGTACCCCCCTCACTCTATCCCAGTCACCATCAACACACACAAACATCATATATACAATTTTAACCACACTGAATTACTTTGCAGTGTTTTTTTTGTTGTTGTTGTTTTTTTAATTAAAATTTACCAGGGTGACAATTGTTAGTCAAGTTACATAGACTTCCGGTGTACAATTCTGTAATACATTATCTGTATTTCACATTGTGTGTCTACCACCCCGAGTCAGTTCTCTCTCCATCACCATATATTAGATTTTGCAGTTTCTTGAATGTGATATGCAATCTCTAGCCTGTTGCTTTATACAGGCTTCTCCCACAGCCTGCCCTCTTTGCTCAAGTCTATACAAACAACAGACTACATTCATGTATCACCTTGTCTACATTATCGTGTTTGACACCCCACCCTACACCCCCAAAGAATTTAGGTTAGGCTGCCCTGACTGAGTTCCCAAAGCATTATGTGCCTACCTAGATAACATCATTTAATACACTGAATTCACATATTGGAGACAAGGCAGTCAAAGAGACAGTGAGCACAGTCCGACTAGAGCCAAGTGATGAACAGTAACAACTGAGGCTGTATCCCTAAGCTAAAAGCACATTATACAGGACCTTAAAAGGCTAGCAGAGAAACTATTTGATGCAACAAAAAGCAAGAGCATCTAACCACGCTCTTACTCCGTATGACGGAGTAAGAGCGTGGTTAGATGTGGAAGAGAAATTATGTAGTCCTAGCCCCTTTCCTTTTATAAAAGAGGAAGCCAAGCCCTAGGAAAATGACTTGCTCAGAAGCTCTTTAAATTGTAGTTTTAGTAACATGGTCTCCAACAGTGCTAAGAATGCACATGGGAAAAGGAGAGGCTAGAATCACAGAAGCCACCTACGTATCAAGTCCATAGAACTTTGTGCAATGATGGAAATGTTCCATTATCTGCACTTGTCCAATAGCAACTAGCTACATGTGACTCCTGAACGCCTGCATTTTTAATTTAAATTCACGTGTGGTTATTGTAATAGACAGCACAGGTTTAATGCATTTCATGTTCATAAAGGAATGGTTTGAAAAACAATCCACTTCCAAGAGGAGAGACCGAAAAAACTGACTATGAATACTTGAAGATTGGTCAGTATAACATTCTCTTACCTCATCGTAACTCGCAGTTCTATCAATCCGGTGAATGATATCGATATTCACATTCCCCAGTCGTTCAGCAAATGTAAGAAACTGTGGGAAAGGGGGGAGCATATTCAAAATACAATATCATTTAATACTTATCACGTCTTGAGTACCTGTGTGAATGCTGTATAACAATCACATGTAGATAATTTCTTTGTGAAAGTACAAATTTTAAAGCTTCATCAAGCCTCCTCATGTACTAGCATTACAAATAAGGGTATGTTTTGTTTGCAATTTCAGGCTTGTATCTGCAATCATCCGTAAAATGTATAATTGAGTTTTGAAACTAAATGTAGATATCACTGATGAATCACAAAGCTAAATGTAAAAACAAACCGAAAGGCATAGGGCCTTAAACAAATGCACTGCTCTACTACACGAAGATAATGGAATACGTCTATGGATAAGTTTGCATAAGTTCTTTCCATTAACGTCATTTCAAATAAACTTTCCTTGCTAGACTATGGTGGACGGAGGTGAAAGCTGGAAATGTAGTCTTGCTAGATCTACCGTTAGGTTCCATACTCCCTTACAAGTAAAGGGATCTGGCTAAGTCGTTGCAGTAACAGTGCTTTTAAACATGTGAGTATACAAACCTAGGGTTGCACCATCACGAGGAAACTGTCAAGGGACAGAGAAAGTGGCGTACGTAGCAGCCATTTGTTGGAAATCTCTCACATTCTCCCGCCGACCCACCCCCTAATTTAGCCTTTGAAAGTAAAATAGCAGGGGAGAACAGCTGTTAAGGAATTAGTCTATAAGAATGAATTTAACTGCAGACTGAAGGGGAATCCAAGCACGCCAGACCCCACAAACCTTACTGCCCGGCTACTTTCCCCACCCCATGTGTGCTACACCCGGAGAGTCTCCCTCTTTTGCCGGAGCCTGCGGGCAAGAGACTCGCGCTTGGTCCAGAACACTGCAACCCCGGGAATCCCGCTCAGAGCCAGTCCCACGGGTGAGAGACCAGGGACTCAACGGCTCCCGGCCCAAGCTCCCTTGCTCACCCGATGTGTGTTCTCGGTCTTGTGGGAAACGGGCTTTGTCTTCATGATTGCAGAGGGGCAGTGGCCCGCGAGGACCTGGGGAACGGTCCGAGGGAAGCAACTCCGTAGGGAACGGAAATTGGTAGTGAACACTTGCACTCCAGGATTCCCAGGTGTTCAAACTCTTTCTCACGTGCAGCTTGAGCCCCTGGACGCCGCCATGATGGAGACGGGGAGGAGCCTGAGAGGGTCACGTGGGCGGAACAAGGGGACGGAGCAGGCGCACACTCGCCGGAGCCGCGGGGGAACCAGAACGAGACGCAGAGGCAGTTTGGCGGTTCTGTGTTTGTGGAGTTGTTACAGTCTTCAGTAAAGGTTTATAAGAAAAAAAAACATGTGCATTTTTATGATAAAAGAAAACATGTTTGTCATCATTCTCAGCTAACACTACCACTCACGATATGTATCCTGCACCCTGCAAAGCGCTTTACATCCATAATTTCACATTAAGCTTGTACACTGAGCAATGAGTCAAGAATCGTCTAGATTCTTAGCCTCTAGACTGATACAGATGGTAACCCTATAGATGTCCCTTGGTCTGGATAATGGACCTCAGGTGATCTGGATACATGACCATTCTTTCCTTAATCCCACAGGAAGGTTAATCAGAGGGTTATCTGTAACTTTGTTGTATGTCCAGGCATTTACACATGACTGGATAGGTCAAATGTTTAAATTCCCAGGCTAGTTAAAACAATCCTTCACTTACATCTCAACCTACTTGATTTTAGTAATTTAACAGCTTGACTATAGTGACTTCATTTTATGTCTTCACTCTATTCCTCAAGCACTTTGTGAATGCTGCCTGAATAGAAATGAGGCACATATTTTTAAGCCTGTTTGGCATATGAAGAAAGCAAGAATGTGGAGCTGGTAAGTGGCAGTCTGGCAGAGATCACTCAGCTCCAAAGTCTGATATTCTTAACCACCATGTTCTAAATAAAATCGAAAAATAGAAAGAGTTTTAAAGAAAAATCTTATAATTTCATGGACAACCAGTTAATATTTTGTTTTTTTTTTCCCACCACTCTAATGTCATGTTGTTAAACATAATTGTATAAACAGTTGTGTGGATATATATATATATATGTCTTGAGAATCTACTATGGTCCATGCACTGTTCTATGAGCTGAACAAGACAGACAATAATATTAATAATAATAATAATTCTGTTGGGACATTTTAGTCTGAGGTGCTTACATCTTAGATAGCCAAGGTAAGATGTTAAGTAAACAACTGAATACATTCCTGCTTAGGGTTCAATGTAGAGGTCAGGACTGGAGATGTCAATTAAATGCCTATATCCACTTAGCTACAGAAAGTATGAAGTAATTAAAGCAATGGAACTAGAAGACATCACTTAGGGAGAGAGTGATGAAAAGGAGGATGAAAAAGAGAAGAGGACCCAAGTTGAACCCTGGAGTACTCCAAAAATTAGCAGTGGCCAGGAGGTGACTAGGAAAGAGCCAGTGAGATAGAAACAGACTAGTCTTAGCCTGGAAACAGAGCCAGTGGCCAACTATATTGAAAGCTGAGGACATAGAAGTAGCTGCTGTATCTGACAAGATGAAAGTCACTGGTGACCTTGACAAATACAGTCCATTGTGGAGGAAAGGAAGTGAAATATGCATGGATTGAGGAATCAGATGAAGAAGTGAAGTACGTAACACTTTTACATTAGCATTACAGCATCAACATTTTCCATGTCATCACAGGGTTGTTGTAACTATTTTTAATGGCTCCATAGCATTTATGGATTTTATTTTTTAGTAATAAAATACAGAAGTGTCCAATGTTTGGCTGGCGTCCAGTAGGCTAATTGGCTAATTGTTTTTCCCTTTCTTTAGGTGGTTCTTTTTATGTCACAGATCTGTTAAGGACGGCATAGAAAGCTGTAGGACTTCTCAGGAAAATGCAAATAAGCTCATTCACACTAAACTGTGTAGATGATTTCAGAGAGTTAGAAATCTGAAGTTACCTGAAGGTAAGAGACCCCACTCTAAGCAATGTTCCCAACTTGTTGCCAAAATCACCTCCAGATAATTTTATCCTTTTCCTTGTCTGTTATTTATTTTTGGTAAAATGAAGTTAATGGGACAATAAGGAGTAGAGAGAAAAATGAAAATCAAGGACACTAAAAGAACTGACACAACTTATGTATTGCATTGTTAATCATTATATGATTCTTATATATTGACAATTCTGGTTGAGCAATTTGTCAATATAACAGGGTGGTTAAGAGCATGGATGCTAGAACCAGATTGACTGGTTTGAATCTTAGTTCTATCACTTATTAGTTGGTGTGACCTTGGGGAAGTTACTTACCCTTTCTGAGCATCATCATATGTGAAATGGACCTAACAAATGTCCCCACATTATAGAAGGCTGGTATGCAGAGTAAATAAGCTAATGGATAAAAGGTGTTTAGAATGATGCCAGGTACCATAACTGCACAACCTTTTGCAAGTTACTTAACATTCCTAAGACCCTAATAAAACTTCCTGATTTATTAAATGGAGATGATAATAATGCCAATCTTTCAAGGTATTGTGTTGGCACATAGAGCATGGAATAAATGTTTGCTGAAAGGACAAATAAGTGACTATTCTCTGCTACCGTGTTCCCCCGAAAATAAGACCTAATCGGACAATCAGCTCTAATGCATCTTTTGGAGCAAAAATTAATATAAGACCCAGTCTTATTTTACTATACTGTAAGACCCGGTCTTATATAATAATGTAATACAATACAATACAATACAATACAATACAATACAATACAATACAATACAATACAATACAATACAATACAGTACAGTACAATACAATACTGGGACATGTTAATTTTTGCTCCAAAAGACGCATTAGAGCAGATGGTCCGACTAGGTCTTATTTTGGGGGAAACAGGATATATGGCTACCTGACTAGTTCCTTAAGGGCAGAAACCATGTACTTTTTCAACGTGGCATCACCAGTGCATCCCTTGAATTTAAGAGATGTTTAATGAATGTTTGTTGAATTAACAAAGGATACAGTACTTTATTTAACCCTGACAAACTGAAGAATAATATAACTCCTGCATTGGGTGTGGGTTGTGCCACATGATTTTTAAGGTCGCTCCCAAAGCTAAGTTTCTTAGGTTCTGTGGAAGAGCCAAATCAGCACTACTGTTTAGAACATCTCCTTGTCTCCAGCTTTTGCCCTCTGTGCTAAGACTTGGGATACCCCATGCCATCCTGTTTCCTTTTTCCACCATGCTTCTGCCTGCCCTAACCAATTCTAGCCAGGAAACTTATAATTCCTTGATTTCTTCCTTATTTAGCTTGATCAGGAACTCCTGGAAGTTTTGTACAAACACAGAGAGTGCTGTACACTTAGTCTTAAATGTCGGTATTGCTCTAATCGTTACAACAAGTATACCACACTAATATACGTTATTAAAATGGGGGAAATTGAGTAAGGAAGGGCAATGGGTATATGGCAATTGTCTTCCTGTTCAGTTTTTCTCTAAACTGAAAACTGCTCCCAAAATAAAGTCTATTCATTTAAAATTTTGCAACCCCTTCCTTTTCTAAACCCAAAGTCCTTTGGAGAGCATCATGGCTACCAGAGATGGGATCTAGAAAGACAACAACTTGCTCTTGAATCTATGGGGCTCCAAGAGGAAGTAGAACAAACATCTCATTAACATTAGAAATCAAGAAAATTTGGATCTGCGGGATTCAAAGTGAATCAGAAAGAGAAGTGAGTGCCTCAGAATACCAGCAAAAAAAAAAAAAAAAATTTTGTTTCATTTATTCATTCAATGAATCTTTATTGATCAAGCACTGATCTAAGGATTGAAGGTACAGCAGTGAACAAATTCCTTGCCATTATGGGGCTCATACTCTAGTGTAGGAAAACAAAAAATAAACATGTAAATCTGTAGACTATCAGATGGAAATAAGTGCTGTGGAGATAAGTATAGCAGGTGGATACAGAGTGTGGCAGAAATTTAATTATTCCTCAGAATTCATTCTCCCCCTTATCTTTTAGAAAAAGAACCTCTACCTCAAGTTTTCTCTGTAACATGACCATGCATTAGAGACTACATTTCCTCCCTTCCATTTTGCATCTGAGTATACTGTTGTGACCAAGTACAGGTCAATGGTATATGAGTGGAAGTGTTTTGTGTAATGTTTAAATATTTGCAGAAGGATAAAGCCACTTGCCTTGTACCCTTTCTTTCTCCTTCCCCCTGGCTGGGAAATGGCCTTGACTGGACAATCTTTGGAAGCCAAGTGTGGAAGATGACAGAGCCCCCAGCTTTAGACTGCTCAATTCTTGCTTGTTACATGAGAGAGAATACAAGCCACTTTGTTTTTGGATCTCTTTGTTATTGCATCTTAGCTGATACCTAATTCAGGGAGCACAGCAAAGTGGGGAGGGTTTGCTAGTTGTCAGGTGGTCAAGGAAGCAGAAACTTGAAGGAAAGGAAGGAGGGAGGGAGCCATGGGATTCAGAGAATTCCAAGCAGAAGCACAGCAAGTACAAAGGCCCTGACACAGGATTGAGCTCTGGTCTATCCAGGAATAGCCAGGAGCCGAGCATGTCTGAAACACAGTGAGAGAGGAGGAGAGAAAGTTAGAGGGGGTGGGGAGGCGCAGATCACCTAGGGCTTTATAGAGCATAGTAGGAAATTGCTGATACTGCCCCTTAGAAAGAGTTGACAGAGTTCCAAGATAAGGACAGTGGGAGAGAATCCATGAAGAGGACCTTGCCAGGTGCCTTGTCAGGCCAGAGAAAGGAAGGTGACCATCCTCTTCTGAAGCATCTATAAAGTGATCTATGCTTATATTCATGGAGAATTCCAGAGACAAAGACATTATGGTTTCAACATATGCTCTTGACTGTAGTCTCTTAAGCAAGTGCTATATTTATAGGCAAATGTTATCTTGGAGGATGTATTTTCCAGAGATTCAGGGGTGATTTAACTTAAGAAATGAGTAATACTCCACTTCTGGTAAGAAGGAACCAGAAACCTAATGCCCAAGATCCTCTCTGTCACAAGAGCTAGGTGTTCATCATTTCACAGACTCGGGAAATCCAGAGAAATAAAATGACTCACCTGAGACAACCCAGTAAATTAATGACATAACTGGGAGCTACAATCCCGGTGTCCTGACCTCCAGTTTAATACCCTTTCTCCTTCAGTCAGCTTTACTTCAGGCTAGGTACAAAAGGTGGTGGGGGATATTTCAAATCTCAAAGCAATCCTAGTGACCTTTGAACTGGGTTTGGTTGGAGAATCTATGTCAACAGCAGATTTTCTTTCCTAATGATTCCTTGTGCAAAACAGCGTGGGATGAAAAGTTCCTGATTGCACATAAATAAGATAATCAGGCTGAAGATAATCAGTATTAATAAGGCCTCTTATTTATAAAAGGAGGTTTTCAAAGAATTTAGCATCCACCATCTCCTCTGATCTTCATGGTAGCCTTGTGAGGTAAACAGGGTAATTTCCATCGTGTTACAGATGAAGAAATAAAATAACCCCACAGACAATAAGTAGCTCAGCCAAGGTCACATATCTTTGATTGATGTTGCCAGACCTTCTTATTCCTTGCTGAAAGGACATGTTGCCACATGCAACCTCCCTGATGATTAATAGCTGACACTTTATAGCTCTTACTACGTACCAGATAATATTCCAAGTGATTTCCATATTATGACTCATTTTCTCTTCTTACAAGGTAAATTGTTATGCTCATTTACTGATGGGAAAGCTGAAGCACAGAGACTGAGTAACTTGCCCAAAGTCACATAGTCTTATAAAGCAATCAGAGCTGGGACCCGAACATATGCAGGCAGTACCCAGAATCCGTGCTCTGAGCCACTGCTCTGCGTCGCGTCTCCAATGAGGATGTGGAAATGATTTTATGATTCAGGTAGCTCCTGGGCACACTTCAAGAGTCTTTGAGATCAAATTCAGGTACCTCATTGCTCCCATGACTGTCACAAGCCCTTCCTTTAATGTGTATGGCCACTTGATCTTATTTTATTTTCTTGTGTGATAGATGTGATCAAAACTTGATTTTTAGATGACATCTGGTCAGGGTGGAAGAAGCATTGTGCATAACAATAGCTGCTTTGGCATCAAAGCTGGAAAGTCTTTACAGGTAGGAGTGAACCGCCTTCTGTTTTGCAGTAGAATCAATGCTAAGTCATTGCTTCACTCTTTCTTTAATTCGTTAGTAATCCTGGGGAGTATAGAAGATGTGTGTTGTTTTCATCTATTCCTCCTTCTTTTGGTAGCACTATTTCAATTTTCCTTTAGGAAATCCCCTCTTTGTTTATTCTTGGTCCACGTGGTTTCAATACTAACCCATCCCCTATCTCTAAGGTTGGATGCACAACCTAGGCCTAGGCCCAGCGTATCTCCTTGAAAAAAACAAAGTGCTTGGTTCAGGGATAGGTGTGTGGTCCTGGTTGCTCCATTGAAAGTTGTCCCTAGGACTTTTACTTGAACTGTTAGAAAACAGAAATCCTCTTTCTACTTAACAACAAATACAATACAGTGTAAGCTGGAGGCTGCTGGTGGCCCTCTTGCCCCATGAGGGAGTCTTTGCAAGAGAAAGAAACAAGACAGACAAAAGTAGAACCAAGAGATGGAGAGAGTCAAGCTCCTAATGACAAATTTGGGTAACCTAGATCTGGCTGTGTCTACCCTTAGACTTTTCAATAACAAGTCCCAAAGTCCCTTCCTTGTATGTTTAAGCAATTCTGAGTCAGATTTCTAATGCTCGCAACCTAGATTAATTTTCCTGATTAATAAATTGTTCTGCTTAATGCAGGCCTAATTCATATACTAGACTTCCTGCTTTGCATGAAAGTTGAACTGTATCAGTTATCTATTGCCATGGTAAAGTTACATAAAAAAACAGCCATAGTGGCACGCAACCAGTCTGCGGTTGGCTGGGTGATTCTGCTGTTCGAGCTGGCCTTGGCTGATCTTGGCTCATTCCAGCATCTGTGGTCTGATGAACAACTGATTGGGGACTGGCTAATCTAGCATGGCTTTGGCTGGAATGATTTGGCTACATGGCTCTGCTATGTGTGGTCTCTCATCACCTAGCAGGCTAGCCTGGGCTTTTCTCATAGCAACATATGGGCCCGAGAGAGCCTGGAGGAGTGCAAGGCCTAGGCTTAGAACTGTCATACCACCACTTCCACTGTATGCTATTGGGTAAAGTAAGACACAAATCCCCATTGCAAAGGGCATAGCTCCAGGGAGGAGTGGAGAATTAGAGCCATTTTTGTAATCAGTCTACCACATTCTTCCTTGTTCCTTTTATAAAACAATGGTGGTAAAGAGATAAAATAAGCAAATGGATACTGGAATGTAACCAGGTACTCACCAGAGGAAGCAAAAATTCCTTCAGTGTATCAAACAGGGCATGATGCTACCCTGTCCTTATTTCACTTGTTTAGCATGTGTGATTTTCCTTGAACTTAGAAATTGATTCAGAAACCCTATTCTGAAAGAGATTGTAAAGGTCATCTGGCTCAACCTGCACGTTTTTCAGAAGAAGAAACCAGGCCCCACAGGTAGGGAACTTTCTGAGGGTCATGCAGTGGCAGATCAGGACCCTTAGCTGGTGACTCCCAGTACAGCAGCCTTTCATCATCTTGTGCTGTACCCTCCCCACACCAAAGCAGGACACAGTAGAGGTCACATGCTTAAACGTGGCCATAATTGAGCCTGGGCTCTAATCCTGGCTTTATCACTTATGAGCTATGAGACTTTGGGCAAGTTATTTAACCCCTCTGTGAACGATGGTAGTAGTTGTGAGAATTAGACGAGAGAAATGTTCTATACATTTTAGGTATCGTCGTCTCTTAAAACACAGCGTTTTTCTATTTGGCTTGTTCTTTCCTGCATCTAGTCTGGGTTTAGGAGTTTAGGGGAACTGAAAATATCATAACTCCTAATATTTACATTTCAGGAGTAAATGAATCTTTTAAAATTATACTGGATTACAATTCCATGTTTACTTGTAAGAAGAGATGCTTGTAGACGTGTTCATTTGTTTATTTACTAATAAATATCTATGGAGGGTGTACACAGAGTTGGGCACTGGATTGGGTCGCTATTGCTGTAACATATGACCATAAACTTAGTGGCTTAAAGCACTGTAATCTGGAGGTCAGAAATCTAAAATGGATCAGCTGGGCTGCGTTCTTTCTGGAGGTTACAGGGGACAGTCTGTTTCCTTGCTTTTTCCGGCTTCTAGAGGCTGCCAGCATTCTTTGGCTCATGGTCCACATCACTCCAACCGCTGCTTCTATCATCACATCTTCTTCTCTCCCTCTGCCTCCATTTTCTCATTGCCTTTTCAAACCCTCTTGCCTCCTCTTATGAAACTCTCCATGTGACTCGTGCTCCGTTACAACATAGTGGTCTGGAGTAATCAGACTTCTTATACGGCAGCTCAGGGCTCCTAGAATTCCGTGTTCTCAGCAAGCAAGATAGAACCTTCAAGGCTATTTTTGAACTATCCTAGGAAGTCACATAGCTTCATTTCCACCACATTGCACTGGTCGAAGCAGTTATAAACCTACCCAGATTCAAGGGGGAAAGGATGTAGATTACATGTCTTGATGGAAATAATTTCAAAGAATTTTCTTTTACATTTTTAAAACACCCAAATGGACTTCCCAAACGTAAGTCTTTCTTAGTCGTCATCACTACATTTCCCTGCCATTTTCCTGCCTTGGGACTGTGCATGTCTCTGAAGTTGGCAGTGGTTTCCTGCAAGCTTCTGAGTTGGATGGCAGCAGCTCTTTGGCTCTGAGACAATGAAAGCTAGTGGCGATCTCCATGAATTTTGCTTCTCGGGCCTTTCCATCAGTTCTGTGTGCACCTAATTTCCTGTATTAAATACCCTTCTACTTGAAAGACCGAGAGTTATAGCTGTTTTCCCTACAGGACGTGACTGATATAATCTCCAAAGTATGCTCTCTTAATGGCTGCCTCTCACATTATTAACCTTCACCACTTTTCTCAGACTCTCATCCTGCTCCCTCCCAACCTACCCACAGGCCTGCATGTACAGCATGCCCCTAGGAAAATAACTCTGCTTCTTGTTACTCAGAAAAAAGAATACATTTGGTATGACCTCCCTCAAGTCTCCTCTTGACTCAACTGGAACTATAACGATCCTTTTTCCCCCCTTCTGCTCCATTTTAAAAGAAGACTTAATCTATACTTCTGGGGGAAAAAAGTTAAGTCTTTTTCATATGGTACATGACATCTTTCATTTATCTCTTCAACTTAATTTTTGGCCACTTTCTCATATGTACCTATATTAATTATAGTAGATGCACTGCCTTAATAAATAAACTCATAATATAGGTGGAATTGTTGCTGTAATGAAAAGGCCCAAAGATCTATAGTGGCTCAAACACAATAAAAGCTTATCTCTTGCCCAAATAACAGGCTGGTTAGGTGAGTAATCAGTGGGGATCAGCCCTCCTGTATTTAGGGGCCCAGACTGGTAGGGATGCAACCATGTTCAACATATGCTTTCCAACATTACCCTTTCCAGACATCCGGAAGGGGAAAAGTGTGAGGAGAATATCCATGGGAAGTTTTTAATGGGTCAGTCCTGGAAATGGTACATATTTTTCCTGCTCACATTTCATTAGCTAGAATTCAGTCACTTGGCTACACCTAGCTGCAAAGGAGGCTGGGAAATGTAGTCTAGCTGTGTGCCTAGGAAGAAGAGAAAATTGGGTTTTGGTGAATAGCTATCAGTCTGTGCCATTGTCCCTTCAACCTTGGGAAACTTACTTCATGTTTCAATAGTTCAGCTCTGTCATTTCTAAATCAAGGATAACAATAACCCCTCCTTCATCGGGCTGTTGTAAGGATTAAATGAATTAGTACTACAAAGACCTTAAAACATTGCCTGGCACATATTCAGCATCCCACCAAAGTTACCCATTATTACTATTATTACTAATTATCCTTAGAGACTTAACTTAAAGGTTACTTCCTATGTGAAGCCTTCCTTCTCCTTTTTCCTTCCTGCCCATTTCTCTACCGAGTTATATTGTAACTATTTTATGATTGTCCCCTCCTCTGCATGCTTCTTGAGGGCAAGGATTGCGTTTACTTATTTTTACATCTCAAGTATCTAGCATAGGTCCTGGGATATTGTTGGTATTCACTAGATAGTTATTGAAGGAGGAAAAAGGAAGTGAGGAAGGAAGGAAGGAAGGAAGGAAGGAAGGAAGGAAGGAAGGAAGGAAGGAAAGAAAGAAGAGAAAACCATGTAAGGGTCAGCATCTTGTCATGGGTAGATTCATGAAAGGGCAGCCTGGTAAACTGCATAGCAGCTTCCGTTGTCACCATATCCCAGGGCCCAGGGGTTGGTCAGTTGATACTGAACTCCTACCAGCTCCAGCCATTGCCACAGTACCCAGCGGCTGGAGGTGTGTTGCACTTCGTCTCTTTCTGCTCTGGGGCTGCTCTTACTCCACTTGTTTGGCACCTAAAGAAATGTTTGACTTTCACATATGCAAACATGCAAGTATGAAAGTTGGCATCTCATGGGGCAACTTAATCACCGAAGGACGGGAGCTAGAGGATAAATGTTCTCCTCTTCTGGCTGTTGGGCAGACGATTCTTAGGGTGACCAACTTATCTTGGTTTTCCCAGGACTTTCCTGATTTTTGCACTGAAAATCTCACACTGCAGGAACCCCTTAATTCTGAAAGGTGATCTGTAAGACTCTTCTTGGGGTTCCAGTGGGGTAAGTTCCAGTTGCCCTGGGTTTAGTAACACACCTCTGTTGCCTTTCCCTGCTTCCCTGGGTTAGGTCCCAAAATAAACTACCTCTGGGCAAGCCCCTGTTTTAGGCTGTTTTCTGTGGGGAATCTAGTTGGTCTTTGAATTGGAGCTTACCTGTGCAGTGATGAGTGTTTACAGGTCCACAAAACTAGAAACAGCAGAAGCAGAGGAAATGAGTCAGGGACCCAAACAGCCAAATTATCACTTTCCTGATGTTGTTATAAAATTAATCTGGAAGATATGGTACTGTTCAAAGACAATCATCATGAAATGTTTATTATAAAGTTTAATTGCTTAAACAGCAAGGTGTTAGAAAGGATTGCAGACAGTCAGGAGACTTAACTTTTAGCCCTAGTATTTAAAATTCTATATGACCTCTGTCACTCTCTTCTCTTTAGGCCTCAGTTTCCTATTTATAAAATGAGGAGGTTGGACTTGTCCCATTTTGCTTTTACCAGTTGTCCTATCCTTGGCTGTTGCAGTTACTCATTGGGCCGGGGAAGGGACAGAGGCTTGAGGGAGTCAAATAGGTTTGGTGACTATGGAGGGACAGGTACTGAGAGTTCTCACATACATCAGTAGTTGACTATATGTTGCATAAAGATTTTATAATGGGTCGTGGTGGACCACGAAGTACCCCAAACTCATTTCCCTAACATTCTTGAGACTTTACAATTAATCTCAAGTCCTCTTTCCACAGTGCCAACTAGACAAGATTTCAGGGCCAAGAATATTTACCTCTGAGTTTTAAGAAAGATCATCATAACTGAAGGACCTGAGGCCATGACCTTCACAAGCCAAGTCCAACGTCTAGTTCGTGGTGTGGTGGGACAGCTCAGACCTGCTTCTAAAAGCTGATTGCTAAATATTCAGGAAGTTTGAAAACCAAACAACCATTGGTATCTTGAAACTATCCATGGAGTGTATATTGACACCATAGAAATTAGTGAACGCTACAAATGGGGGCTCCCTGTGCTCCTCAACCTAGTTTATCACTGCATCCAGCTTTGAACACTGGCAGCTTCTTATCCAGGACTGTGACTAAATTAAGTATGTCTTAAAAATATATATATTTTTTTCTTCTCTGCTTTTTAGTTTGTAGATACAAAGAGCAGTCATTAAAATCTGGCTTTCCTTACAGAGTCCATGAATCTGAAATATGCAAATCCTGCAGAGGTTTTTGGCAGGACTCTACACGCCCAAGCCCTGCAGGTTCTGACGGGCTGGGCCCTGCCCAGAAACTCTCATGAAGGTGTCGTGCTGCTCTTTCAAGGGAGTTTCTCATCATGAATTGCCTATTTGGGGGCTTTGGGCAATTCTTTAAGGATTTTGGAATCCTGGTTAGAATCCTTGCTCTGCCACTTGGTAGCTCTGTGACTGGGCAACTTATTTAGCCCCATTGAGCTTCCTTATATGTAGAATGGAGCATACACACTTGAGAGGGTTTGTGGGTTTGCCATGAAGCCAAAGCGTTTAAGCATCAAGGCACCTCACTTGCATGAGCCCCTCATCAGGGGCCGTTAGACATGTTGTAGTTTTAATTTTGTAATCTAAAAGACTCCCATCCCAAGGTGTATACTCTTCAGCACCTCACACAATTTGGGTCAGCTCCTGCTTGTAGGAACAAATCACATAACACGTATAAAGCACTTAGCCCAGGTCTGGCCCATTGTAAGAGCTTCATAAATCGTCCTTGTTGTAATGCAGACACTCCCCCCCCCATCAGCGCACATAATTTTCCACCTTTCCCTAAATATCAGCACTCATTCATGTTTTGTTCAGAGTTCGCTTCTCTTCCACCTGTCACACTGGCTCCTTGCTAGTCGTCTCCACTTGCCACCATGAGATGCAGAGGAAGTGCCCCACTGTGTCCATTTTAACAATGGGAAAACAATGTTTAGCAATTATGTTCTTCAGACAAGTGATGGGACGGCAAGGAGAGATCATAAATAATTTGCCCAAAGCTCCTTGGTGTGATGGGAATCAGAGTCATCTGAATGCTTAACAAAACACCCAACAGGACAAGAAAACAAAGGATAATTGAGGCAACGCTGTAATGCTCTGCCAGTTGTTAAAATAAGAGACCAATTGTCAGTCGATCATGATGTAGAGAGCTTCCCTTAAGAGCAAGTGTATCTCAGAATTATCAAAGAGATCTAAGTCACCCTAATGATGGTCTTTTACCACAAGCGGAAAGACTGGAAGCCACATTTAGTCTTAAAAGACGCAGCACTTTGCACTGCAGTGGTGACAAAAATCTCAGATCCATTGTGTTCACTCAGGGCGAGTAAAGGGAGGAGTGACGTGTCTGTGAGCCTGACACGGCATTCCTTCCCTGAGCTGTAAGAAAGGAACTTGACTCAGATGCAGCTTAGGTGCAGCCATTACTGACAGCCTATTTATTGTATACAGGCGCCACGAATGGAGAGGAATAAAACCAGGTCTCTAGTGCATTCTCTTATGCTGTGCTGGGAGCTGCGCAGTCAAGTGGAGAGAGTAGCTGCTGTGTTTAATCCTGGCTCAGCTTTGAGTTGGGTCTAAATTATAGACCCAACTATGATTTAGTTGCGACTAAATCATTGCCCCTCTGCTTTGAGTTGGGTCTAAATCATAGTCCCATTGCCTATTTATGTAACCTCCTTGAACCTCAAGTTTCCTCACCTGTAAAATGGGAATACTATCACTCACCTTGCAGGATTGCTGAAATATAGCAAGTACTTAATAAATGTGAATTTTCTTACCTCTTCCTGAAAACATTAAATCTAAGTGTCATTTTTTTTCTTTAAGATTTTATTGGGGAAGGGGAACAGGACTTTGTTGGGGAACAGTGTGTACTTCCAGGACTTTTTTCCAAGTCAAGCTGTTGTCCTTTCGATCTTAGTTGTGGAGGGTGCCATTCAGCTTCAAGTTGTTGTCCTTTCAGTCTTAGTTGTGGAGGGCGCAGCTCAGCTCCAGGTCCAGTTGCTGTTGCTAGTTGCAGGGGGCGCAGCCCACCATCCCCTGCGGGAGTCAAACCAGCAACCTTGTAGTTGAGAGGACGCACTCCAACAAACTGAGCCATGTGGGAGCTCAGCGGCAGCTCAGCTCAAGGTGCCGTGTTCAATCTTAGTTGCAGGGGGAGGAGCCCACCATCCCTTGCGGGACTCGGGGTATTGAACTGGCAACCTTGTGGTTGAGAGCCCACGGGCCCATGTGGGAATCGAACCGGCAGCCTTTGGAGTTAGGAACATATTGCTCTAATCACCTGAGCCACCGGGCCGGCCCCTAAGTGTCATTTTGATACTCTCAGAAACTGTTTGTGTATCCTTTCTGAAGCTTGTATTATTTTAGTAGTTGAAACATTTTATTATGATTGTCTTATTACAAAAGCAATACCTTTTTTGTGGCACAAGAATTAAAATACCTAAAGAAACAAAAAAGAAAGCTTAAAAATTACACATACTTTGAATATGTAGTTAGAGTTTCTGTTAACACCCTTGGGTGTATCCTTCCAGAACATTTTTTATGCCTATAAATACTTATATTATAAAAAATATAATTATATAATACATATTATTTTATAACCTGCTTTTTAAAAATATAGTAGATCCTTATTATGGGAAACCCTTGGGAAAATCTATCAGGACAAGGCCAGGTAACAATTTTTCCTTGTCCTGGGAAGTACTTGAGATTAACGCATTATGACAATTGACTATTGTTATTAAGTAAGTTATACCAAAATTTCAGTGCCCCTTTCCCAGAGGAAGGCCACATAGCTGCAATAAGGAAAGAGAACAAGTAACACCTAAACCAATCCTTTCTTGAACCTCCTTTGTTTAGAAATCATACTTGCTTTCTTTTAACAGTTGTATAAAACTAGAAAGAAACGTATCCCTTTATTTTTAAGACAAGGCAAAAAGATTTGTGATGGAATATTGTCTTCGTTTGAGCTGCTATAACAAAATACTATTGGCTGGGCAGCTTAAACAACAGACACTGATTTTCTCACGGTTCTGGAGGACAGAAGTCTGATACCAGGGTGCCGGCAGATCTGGTTCCTGGTGAGAACTCTATTCCTGGTTTGCAGACAGCTGCCCCCAGCTGTGTCCTTACATGGGTGCAGAGAGCTCTGGTCTCTCTTCCTCTTCTTATAAGGACATTAATCCCATCATGGGGCCTCCACCCTCTGACCTCATCTAAACCTAATTACCTCTAAAGGCCCAGCTACTAATAGGATCACATTGGTGGTTAGGGCTTCCCCATATGAACTTTGGAATGGGACACAAACCTTGAGATCATAACAGATGTTGTTACAGGCCCATAACTCTGCCCTAGAGAAGATAATAAAAAGGGGCAAGATACCTTTACCCTCTATGATCCGTCTTGTTAGAAAAAAATAACAGGATTGACTCAGACAGGCATCCAGGCTACTCTGTGGATGGTTTAAGGAGTCTCACTCCTGGCTAAGAGATGGAGGCAGTACAGATAGTGTCTGTATATTACTTAGTGAAGCATTTCATGAGGAGCCAAGGTAGAGTGCTGCCTATTGGTCCATCTATCTCGTGTATACTCAATACCTGTTTCATTGAAAGAAAACAAGAATCAAAATGAAGTCTTGCCAAAAGAGGGGCTATGTCCCTAATTTGGGCAAGCTTTAGACTGACTAATCCTTATTTATCTTTCCATAGCATTTCATGTAATGTTCAGATTGTGCCTCGATTTCTCAAATGGAGATGGTGATTAAGAGAGTGATCCAACTATTTATAAAACGTCTACACTCCAGGGACCGCCTCTTATTATCATTCAACAAGTATTGTTTGAGCTCCTACTATGTTCCAGGCACTCTTTTATGTGGTAGGGATACTGTAGTGAACAAGAAAGGCAAAGTTTCTCTTCCCTTGCAACTTACACCTTGCTATTTGCTGCCATAAGATATGATTATAAACTTATTTCTGATGACTCTAAGATTTCCACTTAGTGATACATCAGAAGCAAGGTGAAGAAAGCCACAACATACACAAAGAGCATCTTTCTGGAATGTCAATTCACTTGAGGATTTAAGGGGGAAAGAACATCACTTTTTAAAATTAAAACAAACATTAAACTTTTCATGGGATTGAAGCCGAAATTTTAGTTTGAGGTGGGCCTCCTACTGTTATGGGTTGAATTGTGTCCCCTTAAAAGTGCATATGTTGAATTTATTGAAGTCCCAATTCCCAGTACCTCAGAATATGACCTTATTTGGAGATAGGGTCTTTGCAGAGGTGGTCAAGTCAAAACGAGGTCATTAGGGTGGACCCTAATCCAATATGACTGATGTCCTTATAAAAAAATTGAAAATTTGGAGACAGACACTCATATAGAGAGAACACTAAATGCACTTGAAAGACCTTAAGTGAAACCAATTCAGGCTCGTTGAAGTGAAAAGTGCAAATTCATTATAAGGGCACATGGGCATCTTAGAAACCCAAAGACAAAGGTGTGGGCTGGAAAAATTGGAACCATTTACTATCAGAGTTCCTCATATCTCTGCAGATGGACTGGCTTTGAGTCTTCAGACCTTGTAGCAGGACAGACAGGTAGGTTTCCAAGTTTACATAGTTGAGGTCCAGTTATCTGGAGAATGACCAAAATCTGATAGCACCAAACCAGACGAAGAGATGCTGACTCAGCTGCAGCTCAAACAGTACTTGTTGAACAATAATAAGAGGCAGTCCCTGGAGTGCAGACGTTTTATAAAATATTTCCTGAGAGTCTTGAATTTTAATTTGCTAAATCTGGCAACCCAAGTTCTGCACCTACATTAAAAATCTGGAAGTGCTTTAGGTAAAGCTTGTGTTCTCCAGTTTGTCACTACAACAAAGTATCTACACCTGATCCCTTTTATTTAGTAAAGTTATTTGCCTGGCACCTGTAGGTGTGTCACTTTGCAACACCTTCTCTGGAGTTGGAGGCCAGTCAGGTGAAAGATTACCAGAGACTGAACTAATACAAAAATATAGAGATGAAGAGGTGATGGGTGGATTTGAGAGCCATTAGGAGGCAGAATAAAGTATTTGATGTCCGTCTAAATGACTTTGGTTTCATCACCTGGGCTTCCAAATGGAGCCAGTAACTGAGAAAAGCATACAGGCGGTTATAGGGGAAGATGGTATTGTTGTACTTAGACATATTGGGTTTTGGGTGACCTTGAGAAGGCTGGATGTGGGGTGCTCAGGAAGAGGTAGGGACTAAAGATATAAATTTAGAGCCAGGGGCATGTGGGTAATAGTTGAGATATGAAAGTAGTTCCTAAAGAGAAACTGTAGTATTAGAAGAAAAAACCCTGTGGAACACCAATACTTAAAGCGAAGGGTGGGAGGAATTCAGCACAGAAATAGTCATGATTAGGAAGTAGATGAATCAGAGACAGTAATTTGGGCTGGTCTCAGTGGGGCGGTTCTTCTGCTGGCCTCACCAGGGCTTTATTGCATCTGCAGTCAATGGCAGGTCAATTCGGCATTCTGTTTCTTCAAGTGCTTTATAAGCATCTGTTTGTGCTACATTTGCCAATGTTGCATTGGTCAAAGCGAGTCACATGGCCAATCCAGACTCAAGAGGTAGAGAAACAGATTCTATCTCCTGATGGACATATCTATAATATCATCTTGCATAGGCATGGATGGACGGAGGGAAGAAATTCTGTCCACCTTTAAAATCTACAGGATGGTTTTATGATCCCCATTTTAGAGATGGGAAACTGGAACCACAGAGAGTTTAAATAACTTCCTTATGCTTTCAGAGCTAGGAAATGGCAGAGCCAGAATTTGAACCTAGGTAATCTGTCTCAGATCTGAGCCCTTAACTATGTTATACCACCTCTTCTAACTATGTTTACACCTCACAATAATAGGCACTCAACAAAAATTGTCTCTTCTTTTCATAACATAAAAGGCAGCATCAAGAAGGACCTCAGAAACTATCAATTTTAATAGACTAGCAAATGTTTGTGTCGAAGTATTATGCATCCCTAGCAATGATGATTGTCACTGATTAATATTGGTTTTTTGAAGAACCAAGAATAATGGCTACAAACTGTATTTGACCAAAGGCATAACAACAAATATTGCTTTCAAAGTCACAAGAGTTGGATAAAAACATAGAGCAGAGATTGAAAGCAGTACTAAATGAGAAAACAAAAGTAATAGCATTTTGAAGGTAAGTTGGTCATTTATTTTTCCAGTGATCATTTGTTAGTTGTTCTTCATACATTAACTTGGAACTAACCAAACTGGCTGAATTGTAAGTCAGTTAATGTGAAATTCAAACCTTAAGTAAACACGACATCCTGAGACTCACAGGATAAAGCTCAGAGTTCATATATGAATTTCACTTTTCTCACTCAGAGTCACAGGAAAACAGTGAGAAGGAACAGTACTCCAAGTGAATTTACGGGAAATCAATGTTCAGGGATTCAGAAGAGGGAGTTAATACCCTCAAAGGGGCTTCAAGGATATAGGTGGGCTCAGCCACAGTGGGTACCTTAGTGTGCATATGAGTTATGAGCGGTGGAAGAGGGAGTTGTCTGCAATGCAGACTTTTAGATGCATCCCAAGACATCCTAAATCAGGTCTGTGATGGGTTCCAGCAATCCACATTTCTCATGCCCACTCCCAGGTAATTCTGATACCGTCATCCCCAGAGCACATTTTAAGAGTAGACAGTAGATGTTAAGCTTCCAGATGAGTTGGACTACAGAAAGGAGAGAAGAGAAGAATGAGGCCTGGGCTTGAATTTAGTTTCACTGTTAGCTGGGCAATCTTAGACAAGTGAATTCATCCTTATGAGTCTCTATTTTCCTATTTGTACAGTGGGTATAAAATAACTTTCTGTTAATAATTATACTTGTGTCTACCTCATAGGGTTGTTGCAAGGGTAAAAAAAAATGTAATAACTTTAGGCACCTAGAACAATGCCTAGCATATAATAGAAACTATGTTAGTGTTAGCTATGATCATTCTATTAGACTCCTAACAGGTCATACAGAACTGGCAGTTTCCTAAGTGACACTTTTAGTTCATTCATTTTTCAAACACTACGTGATATACTGGATGCCTAGATATCTCAGGCACTATGCTAGGCTCTGGGCAACAAAAAAATGCCCATTTTCCATTTCCTTAAAAAAGAAAAACTGACTATTCAATGTCTTCTCAAGAACCTTTGTAACTAGGGTTGCAGAGTTCCCTTTATTTAGAGCAGGATTCCAGGGAGTGTGACCATGCTCTGTGGCTCACCTATAAAGAACTCTGTCAGGGGGTAGCCGGTTAGCTCAGTTGGTTAGAGCGTGGTGCTAACAACACCAAGGTTGCCGGTTTGATCCCCGTATGGGCCACTGTGAGCTGTGCCCTCTTTAAAGAACAAACAAACAAACAAACAAACAAACAAACAAAAAAACCCTGTCATTTCATCAAAAGAACTCTGTCACTTCCTCAAGAATAAATAATGTGGGGAGCGTATTGGAGTTCCCCAAAAGCCAGTTTTTCCTGAGCATGCAGTTGTGTCAAACCTGCTGCCAGGACGGGCAGTGTATGGTGACATCGGGACAGGCTTGGTGTGGGGACATACAATTCCTAGAATTTGCCCTGTTAGCTTCCCATGGGATAGCTTCTGTCCTGCTTCCCACACGCTTTCCTCCCGCTGGTGGAAAGCAGGGATAATGCGGCTACAAATTCTTTACTCTGAGAATTCTGACTCTTAAATCTGTAGTATGTGTTGTGAAATGACTTGCTTTATTAGGGTCAACGGGCTCCTGCAGTGCGTTCCTTTTAATTTGACTTAAAAGGAATTCATGAGGCTCTTTCACTTCGTATGAAGAATGAGAATATGGAAGGAGGGGAGTGAGGTAAGAGAACTCACATTTATTTAGCAGTTACTCTGTGCCAGAAAATTTATATAAGTTGCCTTTTGGCGAGCCTAGACGAGGCTAAGGTCTGAAGGCCAGGGGCCATGTCTTTACTTATCTGTACACCCACTGCAGCAACTAGCACAATTGTCGTGTCTATAGTAAATGCTCCACATGTTAAATATGAATAGATACGTTACGTGCACACGTCTGTCTATCGATTATCTATCATCTGTCTATCTATCTCATCTATCTAATTTTTGCTAAAGCTCATGTTATTTAAAAGTACATTTACGTTGGTTTCAGTTCGAAGACCATCTATGTCAAATAATTGATTTTCTACTTACTATCATATGATAACTGCAAAGCTGATTAATTTGTTATTATAGTCCTTTGAACTTGAAGATGTTTTCAGTAGTGTGGATTAAATACACCTGTGGGTTTGATTAAATCAACTTTTTAATTAAAATGATTACATTGACCTTATTTCCATTACCCATAAAATAAGACTCCCTTGTCTTATGGTGAAATTTTGGCATTAAAGAGCAGTTGAAGATGATATGTGCGTACTGGAAAATTGAACAGGGAGGGAGAGAGAAAGTGGGGTCCCAAGAGGGAGCATACTGGCATCTCAGGTTTCACCCCACTCTATATTTCTTAGGTATTTCGTGTCAGGATTTAGAATTGATATGAACTAATTGGGTACATCATCTTCTGGGATTTGTTTATGCCGTGTAATTTAAATATACCGGGGGTGCCAAAAGATGTATACACATGACTTGTATTCATCTTTTGATATCGGTATATATTGAGTATTACAATTTTAATACAGTTTTTTCCTTTCTTAAAATGTGTATACATTTTTTGGCACCCTCTGTATATTAGGACAGTGATTCCCGAAGTTTCGTCATTCTGCATTACCATCAGAGTGTTTACTATACCTTTGTATTACCTGTACTAGTGTTGATTTGATATTTTAAATCAACTCAGTTCCTTAAATTTTTATTTATTTATGTTTTTGGAAAAGGGACTGCATATCATTACCATAAAATTGGAGACAGGCCTCACTTGCTAAACATTGAATGTACTTGTAAACGTAAATCTAATAAAAACAAAGAACGTATTATAAAAAATTCTAACTAAACCTGTCTTTCCTGATCTCTAAGCCTAAGGCATGCTCCCTGTTTAGAGGGCTACTAGAATACTAGCAGCAACTGAGACTTACCCTGGGGTGTAGTCAGAAGGAATGAAATGAATTTTATAGAGGAATAATTTTTCTCCCCTTATAATTCAATATATGTTAATGCCTGAGCCAGCTCCTAAAATTATCTCCCATAATATACATCATCCCACACATTGCAAAACGTTTTATCAGAGGAGAAACATCTCATGATTTTGACATTTGCTGCATACCCTAAGTTTTCTGTTAGAAATACCAGTCATAGAAATTGGAAGTAGTCTTCTATGCAGTTTAGATATTTCAATTTAATGTGTCTGGTAGAGATTTTCCAGTTAAGAACATGATGTCTTGTCCTCCTCCTGCCTCTGAAAAGGAAAAAAGGAGCCTTACTATCGAAGTTAATAGAGATGAGGGACCAAAGCCATCATAGAGCTAATATTGCTTACTGTTTCTGAAGGAAGTCTTTCATAGGGGCATGTACCATCTCTTGGCGGGAAGGGAGGGAAGGGTTAGACTGACTTCTCTCAAACACCAGTGTACAGTCTTGATGATATTTCTGCCCTTAAGAGCTCTTCTCCCTAGAGGACTTCCAAACTGTTGCCTGTAGCTGTCAGTGCCTTTCCCAGGTAGGTCCTGGTGGTTCTCCTTGATCCAACGCAGGCCTCTCATCTCTCCCTGAAGTTCATAGATACTTCAAGTCAAGGGCTGCAGATAGTCACTTGATGAAAGGATTACAGAATAGCGGCAACCACATGCGTTTAGTGGAGTTGCATTACATGCATATTTAACTTGCATGAGAGAGAGAGTTCAAATCATAAACATGCCAGATTGCCATGGTTGGTCTCTATCAAGGCTTCTTCTGAGGCTTTAAAAACGTAGAAAGCACTTAATATGTGCTAGGTACTGTTCTAAGTTGTTCTATAATTATTAACTCATTTCTACTTTATCACAGCCTTATGAGCACCTACTACGTGACTGTAAAGCACTGTACTTTATTAAAATATCCATCATTCTTAACAATAATCCTTGAAGATAGTATTATAATATTTCCATTGTTGTGACCACTCCTCAGAAACAGGAAGGATCCCACCCAAAATTTGGTTGGTATGTCAAGACTAATGATGCCATGCGCGCGTGCACACACACACACACACACACACACACACACACACACACCAAGAGGGCATGAAAAGGTTTATTACTCACATAATAAGGCTTTCTGGAGAGAGTGAGGTGATTCCCAAGCAGATCAAAAAGTGGCTTGAGAGAGGGCAAATAAATGGCACTGGCTTGGGTTTTTTAATTTCTTTTTTTTTTTGTGGTTAGGGGGTGGGACCAGGGTGAGGGTTTCCACACATGATTTGAGCTTCTCATCAGCACCAAAAAGGAGGGAGCACTCAGGCTTTCTTGTCAGTTTGCCCAGACGTGGGACAGAAGGGGCAAGAGGAAGGGGTGAAGCTTAAAAGCCGTTAGTAGTCAAACATCAAAAAATGGAGTCAGATTCTTTTTACCAATGAAGCGACTGAATTAGGCATGACTTTAGATCAATCCTTCCATCCGTAATTTAGTCCACATTGTCCTGTGGTTACATACTAGGTACCCATCTTGAAAATGCACACCCTTGATCACTGAAGGGGAGTGAGAGACAGATGAAAGCCAAAAAAAATTGCAAATCCATCTGTACTAGGAAGACTAGAAAAGCAATATGGCTTGGCATGGGGAAGGAACACGGCCTTGGGAATCAGATTTGGTGTTTATTTGGCTTTGCCATTTATC
This sequence comes from Rhinolophus sinicus, assembly GCF_057876585.1. Lineage (NCBI taxonomy): Eukaryota > Metazoa > Chordata > Mammalia > Chiroptera > Rhinolophidae > Rhinolophus > Rhinolophus sinicus. The sequence goes on from NC_142501.1 coordinate 19,731,005, forward strand.
AGCTGTGTGATCTTAGGTGATTTACTTAGCCTTGCTGAATCATACTGATAAGGAACAACTCCAGTGACAGGGGACTTTATGAGATATCCATTCAATTTTAGCTCTGTTGGAAAATTCTTTCTTAAACAATGGCAATTCACTATAAAATTTTCACACATTTTCCGAACACTGGCATATCAAGGCAGGTTAGGAATTCTAAAGTATAAAGACAACTGGCCATCTGGAAAAAATATTAAAGAGGAATTTGGGAAGTAGAGCGTCGATCCAAGGACACTAACGTCAAGCTCCTTAACCGGTGAGATGAAGATCATCCTCAGACTTTTGGGGGATCCAAAAGACACCAGAAACTCCCCCAAGTGAGGAGAAAATGGAAGTACCTAGGACATTCATTGAATACTAGCAATAGTTTCAGTACAACGCTGGGATTTGCTACTCAAACGTTGCTTCCACCCTGTCCCAGGAGAGTTTAATTTTCAGGATGGCTCCACATCTTACCATTTTACAAGCCCAAAAGTGAAGGCCTCTTTTGTAATTGTTCTGGCAAAAGTCCCCGGGCTGACTCTCAATGATCCATATCGGGTCATGTGCCCACGTACCCATCCATGAACCAATCACTGTGACTTTGATTTGTCAGGCCTGAGTCACTCCTCTGTGTACCCCTGTTATATTGTGGTAGGCTCACCTGAACTGCGTGGGCTGAGAGCATGGGAGAGTACATACCCAAGAAAAACTGAAGTTCTGTTACTAAAAGGATAAGGCAGTTATGCTGGGCAGGCAAAATAGCATTTATTTATTACAGATCTCCAAAAAGTGACCTCACTCTCATGTTTCATATATTTCTAACTGTGTAGGAACTTAGGGTCTGCCTCAAGGTGAGCACTCACTTAGACAAGGGTGGGAATGGAGACCCTGGTTGCGTGCAGTGCTTTGTTCCTTCCCCTCTCTCCCTGCTACTCCTATTGCTTCAGCTTCTGGTCTTATTAGGTGTTTAACTGACGGAGGGGAGATAGGAGTCAAAGGCCAGTCTTCCTCCGATATACTGGGACGTCAGATAAGTCACATTACGGATGAGTCCCAGCACATAGAATCTAGTGCCGGGGTCTCCGGGCTGTTGATTCAGACTTTCCAGACCACACATGTGCTTTCTCTGTGACAGAAAAAAACCGCTACTAACTAAATCTTCAGAATTGTTTCATACTTATTAGAGGTCATATGTGCCTCAAATAATAACAGTAGTGTCTATTTAATGAATGTTTACAAATGAGCTTTTGGAACATTGCCTATTGATAAGCCGAAAATTATCTGTGAATCTGAGAATGTGTGCCAACATTAAGCTGACTAGACATTTGTTATGAATCAACAGGGTTTTATTTGTGTTTGACTGGCACAAATTCCCTTACTCTAAACTACTCAACTGCAGATAGAGAAGTCTTTTCCCCCATTTCTTCCCATAACCTCAAAAGGATGAAATCTGAACTGGAGGTAAGGTAGAAATCAAGATAGAATTTATCAACTAAAGGAAACATGATATGAAACATGATATCTATCAATCTGTCTATATACCTTCTTATATATATTATATTATGTTATATTCATTATATTATTTATACAGTATGTATTATATACAATATAAAAATTATATTATGAATATAGTAATTATATTTATATTATTTAATATATATTTTTTATATATGTATACATGTATATGTGTATGTATATATATAATTTTCTTTCTTTCCAAGTTTTAAATTTGGGCAGTATCTGTGATCTTAACCAATTTATCTTGCCTTTTCTGATGCATGTCTAAGAGCTTATAGGGGATTCCAAATAGATGACTAAATTTAAATTGCTATTTGGATTCCCCCATAAGTGACAACGTGGGTGGATCTTGAGATTATCATGCTAAGTGAAATAAGGAAGGCAAAAAAAGTCGAGAACCATATAACTTTACTCTTATGTGGGATATAAAACTGAAAGCAACAAATGAACAAGACAAGCAACAAAGAAACAAAAAAATCATAGACACAGACAACAGTTTAGTTTAGTGGTTACCAGAGGGCAAGGGGGGAATGGTAGAAGAGGGTAAAGGGGGTCAAATATATGGTGATGGTCAAACATATGGTGATAGAACTGACTCTGGGTGGTGAGCACACAATGCAATACATAGATGAGGTATTATAGAAATGTACACTTGAAATCTATATGGTTTTACTAACCAATGTCACCCCAATAAATTTAATAAAAATTAAAAAAAACAAAGTGCATGATGGAAAAAAAAATAAAGTGCTTGACTGTCAGTATTCTCATAGCAAAACTTCCATGGAGTTTGTAATATTCCTTTGATGTCTCAAAGTTTCAGGAGTGGAGAGCAATCTTACTACTGAATGTTTTTCCACTTTGGTTTAGAGATTTAATTTACTACGTAAAATTTCCAAGCTCCTTGACCTTCTGGACTCCCTACCACCCTTAATAAATACTTATACTAGTTGTGAATATATATCAGCGCAAACATATGGCCCAGGCAGGCCTGTAAGCAACAGAAACCCACTTTAACTTGCTTACATAAAATTGGGGTTTATTGACTGACATACCCAGGGATCTAAGGGTTTACTGCGCACCTTCAACCTCAGATCTACTAAAAAGCACTTTGGTTAATTCTTTGGGGGTATATGCCAGTATTAGGTTCTCTGAGTGGTTGGCTTGAGTTGTATGCATACTCCTGTAGCGGGGACATGGTGTGGCAGCGAGGACATTGCATCTGAAAGCCTCATCATGTAATAGATGATTATACAGAGGGAAATTGGAATTTTGTTTCCAGAACAAAAGGAAGGTATATAGGGCAGGCAAAACAGCAGCTGTCTACCATACTACCTTCTAACCAGCACCTCATGAAAATATTGCTTCCAACTGCGTATAAACTTCTCTCCAAGAGAAATTCTGATAAATATGGAATATTACATCTCTTTAAAATCCTAGTGATTCAAAAACTTTTTATTAAATTATAATATACATTATAATCTGCACATATTATAACAGTGCACCCATGCATTTTCATGCACTGAATGCAACCTTATAACCAGTACCCAGATGAAGAAGTATTACCAGTGCCACAGAAGTCCTGCTACATGCTCCTTTTCAGTCCTTATTCCTACTCCCCTCCCACTGTCAAGGAAAACCACTGTCCTGACTTCTAACAATTGATTGGTTTGGCCTATTTTAATATTTTATATAAAGGGAACAATACTACATGCTCTCTTTTGTGTTTGGCTTCTTTGTCCAATATTATGTTTCTAAGATTCATCCAGATTGCTGTTGTAGTTAGAAATTATTCATTCACATTTCTGCATAGGATTTCATTGTGTGAATACACCACAATTTATCCATTCTGTTGTTGATAGGCATTTGGGACATTTTGATTTGGGGATTACTATTTAGATTGCTGCTATGAATATTCTCGTGTATGGCTTTTGGTGAATACGTGTCTGCGTTGGTGGTGGGTATACACATGTGAGTAGAATTGCTGGGTCTTAGGGGTTGTTTGCATTTAGCTTTAGTACTGAACAGTTTTCCAAGAGGTTGTATTAATTTACACTCCCACTAGTGGAGTATGTGGATTCAGGTTGTTGCACATCCTTGCCAAGTCTTGGTATTTTCCATCTTTTTCATTTTAGTCATTCTGGTGGGTAAGTAGCATATCACATTATGGTTTTAATTTGCAATTCCCTGATGACTTATGAAGATGGACACTTTTTCATATGCTTATTAGCTATTTGGATGTCTTTTTTTTTTCTTTTGTAAGTCTTCTGGCCATTGTTTTATTGCATACCATTTTCTTACTGATTTGTAGAAGCTCTTTATATATTCTGGATATGAATCATTTGTCTAATATAATTATTGCAAATATCTTCTCCAACTTTATGGTTGCTTTTTCATTCTTACTCATGTCTTTTGATGAATGGAGTTCTCAATTTTAACATTATCTACAAATTTTTTCCTTTCATGTTTAGTGATTTTTGCATGCTATTTGAGGAAAGAAACTGTTGCAAACTTAATTCTATGATGTTTTATCATTTCTCAGTGATATTTTAGGGGTCACAAGTTCACGTCACTTCTCATCAATAATAGACATCAATTTACATTGGTATTTCAGTTACTTTGGAAAGATCCTTGAGTTTTGGTTTCTGGGTAGAGTTTAATAACCAACAAATGTGTTTTGGAATATTACATTTCAGTAAAATATTGTTTCACCTTAACTTACGTTTTTGGAGTCATTTCCTAACCCTCAAATTGGAAAGAAAACTCCAAATGTTTACTTAATTTTTTTTCAGAGTCAGCTTGGTCTAAAGAAAAAAGTACCCATTTAGTACAAATGAGCTTTTGTCTGATGCTTTTTAGGAGCATGTCATTCTCTCTCTCTGAACCACAGTAATCTCATTGCAGAAGTTGAGAAATAATTCCTGCCATGTCAATATCATGGTATTTTTATGAAAATAACAGTAATAATAACAATAAGATGATAAAATGCCTACAATGCACTAATGCTTTATAAAAAATAGCTACCATGGTAAGACACACTGCCAAGAATTTTGGCAAAGAGAATGAACAGAATCTGAGGTTTACTGTCTACCAGGAGTGATAGAAAAGTATAAAAAAATGAATGAAATGTTTCATAGAGAAAGTTAACTCACCAGGGAGTAAACTCATTTGAATTTCTCTGGAGAGATGTTCTTTTTTGTACAGTTCTTCCCAAAGAACAGCAAAAAAACAATCCAGAACTTGTAGAGCAAACTAGATAAAAGTTTCAGTTGTTGAATGTAATTCTTTAATCTGATAGTAACATTTGAAACTATACACAAATTTATGGCTCTGTTTTGTTAGTTCCTTCGCAGAATCTGCCTACCCTTTTTACTGATTATTTTGGAAGGCTAATGACTCTTTCAATGCCTGCCATTGATTAAAACCACCTTAGAAAACTCTAAGCACTTTTGTGAGAGCCAGTTTACAAGGCCCATCCGAAAACCTGTCTGCTTACTTTTTAAGTTTGTTTTTAACCAAAAGTGGCATTAACCTTCTTGGCATCAGACTTTGCTTTGAAAGACTTTAAACTGTCTAAAATCACAGCCACCTTCCGCAAAGACGGTCATCAGTTAAGTTGTTTACGTAGAAGTACCCAGGCATAACGTTGCCAGAGTTAACAAATAAAAATACAGGATGCCCAGTTAAATTGGAACTTCAGATAAATGTTGAATACATTTTTTTTTTTAGAATAAGTATATTCCATGCTTACACTAAATTCATATTTAACTGGGCATCTGTATTTTATTTGACATCCCTACCCAGCTGTTGAAGATAATTCTAGAACAGGAGTTGCTGAAACTGCTTTGTATAACGGTGACATTACAGTACTAGAATACAGTGTCTCAGAGCAACTACTTTGAGACTTTTTTTAAAAAAAGAGGGATCACCTTGTCTTAGTGTCAGACTTCACAACATTACAGCCAAGAAAATCACACATCACGGGTAAAAAGCCACGAAAAGTATGTGGATTTCATTAGTGTACATTGTTTATTATACGTTGACCAATCTCTTATATTAGTAAATAAATAGATCCTTGTAACTGCTCTAAAATCAACCTATGCTTATTTAATGAGTCAGATCAACTGTTGTTTTAAACACTTTATTGACATACGATTGACATGTAAGAAGCTGTACTTAGTTAATGTATACAACTCGATGAATTTGGGCAGATCAACTGATTTTACTGAAATATCACAGGGAACAATGAATAAATCAAATGGAAAAGTTATACTACCATGACAACAAATGAAAAGAATTCCCCATTGAAGATGGGCCTTAACTTTGACCAGTTCCTGGTCTTAACTTTGTTTCATTTGACTACCCTGGTGAAGAGGTATGAGATGTTCTAAGAAAGTGCCCCAGTGCCTCCTACCTTTGTTTAACCATCATTGAGTAATAGCAACTTGTCATTACATAATCCAAGTAGTAAATACCATCAGCACACAGACGCCTTACAGACATGAGAGGGCTGAGGCTGTGATGCGTGAGGCCTGTGGTCAGGTATTTTGTATCTATCTTTCCAAGTATTTCAATGGTGCTTATTATACAGTCACTGGTTTCCTGACACAGTGTGCCTTCTATACTCAATGTGAAATTCCTTTGAAATACTTTTCTTTGTGCTTTCAGCAGTTTCCAGTTGTTGTTTTTTTCGTTTTGTTTAAAGTGAAAAGTTACTTTTCTGTACAAGAAAATCAACAGAAGAATTTTGCCAGAAAGCAGGAAAGGCAGTTAGGTTCTCATTCTGTCAATATGATATGCCTTTTAAAAACTTAGAGGTTTTTTTTGATAAACCAATTATTTTCTCAAGAATTGTATGTTTGTGACAACATGGATGGATCCTGAGATTATTGTGCTAAATGAAATAAGTCAGAAAAAGTCAAGAACCATATGATTTCACTGATATGTGGGATATAAAACTAAAAACAACAAAGGAACAAGACAAACAAATGAGGAAACAAAAATGCAGAGACACAGACAACAGTTTAGTGGTTACCAGAAGGTAAGGGGCAAGGGGGGTGGTAGAAGAGCGTAAAAGGCATCAAATATATGGTGATGGAAGGAGAACTGACTGTGGGTGGTGAACACACAATGTGATATATAAATGAAGTATTACAGAATTGTACACCTGAAACCTATGTAACTTTACTAACAATTGTCACTCCAATAAACTTTAATTAAAAAAGAATTGTATCTTATTGAATACAAAGTGAGATGCCTAAAGTTGGAAGAAAATTGAGACTTGTTACTGCTTTTGTAAATCTGTGTCTTGGCCTGAGGATGGAGAGTAATTGGACATGAAAGATGAAAGAATTGCTAAGCAGTTCAAAGAAAACAAGCAAATGAGAGAGAGAGAGAGAGAGAGAGAGAGAGAGAGAGAGTTATAAACTCTAGGAAAAGATAAAGGTTACATATAAAAGTCAATTTCTTCTTAGCACACTATGTGACTTGGCTGTAAATAATATTTGTATAGTCATAATAAAATAAATGCTGAGTTTTTTCTCTAACAAAAAATTATGATGTATCGCTATTGGGAAAACTAGGGACAGGAAGTGTGGAAGTGCGCGTCTATGTGTGTGAAGGTGGGGAAAGAAAGGAGCCTGTTAAAAGTGCTAAATTCTCAGTTTCCGTAATAGAAAATACCAAAGCCTTAAAATATCAAGAAGTAGCTGTAGTACATAGCAACTTAGAAATATGGCAGTCAATACTAGAAGAATCAGCTAACAGACTATAAAAGTGGTTTTTCTGGGGAGTGGGAATTAGGACACTTGTGGAAGTGGGTATTGGTTATTTAATTATAAGACTTGTAGTACCATTTGACTTTTTTACCCAGATACATGTATCAGCTTAATAAAATCAAATTTTTTATAAAATCAGGGATCCCTCAAACTAAACTAATATCAAAAATTTTTAAATAATATTAAATCCTATCCAAAATATATAAGGATCTCATACAACTCAACAACAAAAAAACAAACAATCCAATTAAAAAATGGACAGAGGACCTGAAGAGACATTTCTCCAAAGAGGAACTACAAATGGCCAATAGACATAATGAAAAAATGCTCAACGGCACTAATCATCAGAGAAATGCAAATAAAAACCACAATGAGATATCACCTCTCCCCAGTCAGAATGGCTATCATCAACAAGACAAATAGTAACAAGTGTTGGAGAGGCTGTGGAGAAAAAGGAACCCTCATACACTGTTGGTGGGAATGCAGACTGGTGCAGCTGCTGTGGAAGGCAGTGTGGAGGTTCCTCAGAAAATTAAGAATAAAATTACCATATGACCAGCAATCCCTCTCCTGGGTATCTGCCCAAAAAAATCTGAAAACATTTATCCATAAGGACATATGTCCTCCAATGTTCATTGCAGCTTTATTTATGGTGGCCAAGACATAGAAACAACCAAATTGTCCTTCGATAGATGAATGGATAAAGAAGTTGTGGTACATATACACAATGGAATACTATTCTGCCATAAGAAAAGATGAAATAGTGCCATTGGCAACAATATGGATGGATCTTGAGATTATAATGCTAAGCGAAATAAGTCAGACAGAAAAAGTCAAGAACATATGATTTCACTGATATGTAGTATATAAAACTGAAAACAACAAAAGAACAGGACAAACAAATGAAGAAACAAAATCTCATAGACACAGACAATAATTTAGTGGTTACCAGAGGGTAAGGGGCAAGGGGGGTTGAAGATGAGGATAAAGGGGATCAAATACATGGTGACGGAAACAGAACTGACTCTGGGTGATGAACACACAATGTGACCTATAGATGATGTATTACAGAATAGTACACCTAAAATCTATGTAACTTTACTAACAATTGTCACCCCAATAAACTTTAAAAAATAATAATAAATCAAAAGTAGGAGATGATTTTTTTCAGGCAGGGTGTGGAATATATTTTTAGTTCCAAACAAGTTTTGTAAATAAATAGATTTTAGGAACATAACCTGTTCCTAAAAGGTTTTAGGAACATAATCTATTCCTAAAAGTTCCTTAAGGATGGGACTTTCTGCATTTCACACACAATAATAATAATACTAGATCTGCCTTAGGAGGTTCTAGGTATAACCTGGCTTCCCCCCACTTAACCCCTTGTTCAATTCTTTCTCGTTACTTGCTGGGAGTGAACAGCATTGCTCTTGGAGAATTGCAAAGCACCAGCCTTAGCAAAGCTTACATGTCTAGGTCCATCTAATTCAGTTCTTCTGGAAATGAAGTTTGGAGAACTTGCAGGCCCTTTTCTGATCTTAAAATGAGCTGGGAAACTCATGCCTCTTTCCTTTCTTTGCTCTTTCAAAAAGGTGAAGGGGCTTGTAATGACACTCGAGGGGGAGAGCTTTTGCCAGATTAAGCACATAGGGTGCTATGGGAAATAAGTTAAATGGACAATAGATTTAGCTTAATGGTACTTTACCAACTTTCAGAATTTTTCAGTGAAGCTTCAAATTTCTGAGGACAAGAGAAAGCTCTTAGCTACAAGGTTTAGCCTTGGGTTTAGACTAGGTTGCATGTGCTTTCCACTGGGCTAGCAAAATCTCTCCAACTACTAGAATTGGAAAAGCAGCCAGGGCTGAGCTGGGAGCATTTCTCGTAGCTGTGTGAGGCCGTTTCCCCCTAGGAACTGGTTATCGTTTGGTATCAACTACCGACTGGCCAGTGAAAGTTCTAACACACCACCTGGTCCAGGTGGCTGCCTTTGGGAAAATAAAGGGGCAGAGGAGACACTCAGTGCCAGTGAGCAGAGCTCTTGCAATGTGGGGATCCGTTCCTTCCCTTTTATCTTTATAAGAAAGGCAATTTATTCTGTTTGTTCTCTGCTAATGGCCCTTATCCTTATCTAGAGGCTCTGGGCCCATTTGCTGCAGTAGAAAGATAGTTCTGTCACAGAGAAGACTGGACTGGACGCTTGACAAAATCTCCAGTGAGAGCCCGTGTCAAGTGGAGCTTGAGAGTCAAGTACAGTTTGCGGCTAGGGTGCCACATTCATAAGACATCTCCCTTAGGCATTTCTAGATCTCAGGAGGAATAGAAGTACACCTTATCTAAGCTTGAAATATAAAAAATGAGTTACAAAGTAACTTAGTGAATGGATATTTGTTTTGAGATAGGTGTCTTTACAAAAAGATTTGCCACAGGACTTCTTAGATGATTAGATTGATAAAAATTCCACATACATCATTTTCAGGCCTGGATAGAAATGCTGACTAAAAAAAATCACAACTATTTTTATGGATGATTTTCTGCTATTACAGATATTTTTTTAAACTTCCCTCCTAAATCCTATCTCCACAACTAGAATATAAAGCCCTTAAAGTAAACGATTGTGTAATACATTTTTTAAATCTCAGTTTCTAGACCATATCTTATACATGATAGGTACTGAATATATGCTGTGTGTTGATGATGACATTTTCAAATACTTTACTCCCTCTATATAAAATATTGAGGAATATCTATAATAAAAACCTGGGTCAGATTGAGGGCATATCAGGTCTTCTTTTTTTTTTTTTTTTTTGCTTATTTGCATATTCTAATTTTTCTACAATGATTGGGGATGGGGGAGAATCTCTGCCCTCAGCAACATTCTCCCCTCCTAGAGGAAAAAGGGGCCACAAATGTATTTGAATGTAATAATCAATCAATCAACCGAAGCTAACTTTTTTTGAGTGCTTACTATATGCCAGGAACTGCTTTACATGTGTTAGCTTATTTAATCCAAAAAATGATTCTTCTAATCACAGGTGTATCAACATTGTCTTGAGAAATATCCTGTGCTCAAAAGCTGGATCATTTCCTGATTTTATGTAAGCAGACTGACGTACTTTTTGATTCCGGTCATAGTGATGCAGTAACCCTTGTACATTCATTTGAAAGACTTTAGGGAAATGGTCACTATATTGACACAAAGGTGTGCCTTTACGGTACCATGAAATTGGGACTTGTATGTGTCATAAGTAGAGGTGCAAACGAACTAAAGAAATTCTTTCTTATGACTAGAGATTTTGAAACTATGAGTCAATTGAGTTCTAGACTGCTTCACGGCATGAAGATAACTTGTCCACTAGATGAGAAATCTCCAAGTATTACCCTGACTGACTAATTCATCTTGTGAAGCACGGAGTGATCACACACACACACTTTCAATGACTCTATGTAAAGTGAAAAGCAGCCTACAACATACAGGGGTTTTTGAGGTTGGCCTGCTAGCCCTGAGTACTGCCCCATCAGATGGGCAGTGGAAGCTAGTTTATCCTACCTGTGATTCTCTAGTGTCTCCAGGGAAGCAAAAAAAAAAAAAAAAAAAAAAAAAATCATACATAATGAAAGCAAAGAGAAGTCTTTGGCAGCCCAAGGCCAACCCATCACTCCACCCAAACCAGAAAAGCAGGAGCCTAATGCTATGGAATGTGCTGTGTTTCCTCCTCCCACAGCCACCAGTTGGACTTGTGGCTTCCTGAGGTATTCCTGAAACTCAGGGAGAATGAAATTGGGAGAACAGGTCACACCACGCTGCCAGAAACTGGAGTAGTCACTGCAGCTACAGCAGAAGATATCACTTTAAAGAAAATAATAATCAGAAAGATCATTAGCAATGAAAACAATTCCCCCTATTTAGATTGGTCTACTGCCATTCTAGAACGTTTCTACCTTCTAGCCCACAGTGAAGAATAGGCACTACAGAGGAAAGTAGTGGGAATGGCTGATGTTGGCAGAAAGGAGTATCAGAATTTTTGGAGCTGGGAAGTTCTAAGACCTAAGACCTTCTACTTCCCGAAGAGGAAACTGAGGCACAGAGAAATGCAGAGACTTGCCTATCACACAGCACAGTCAGTACTAGAATCCAGATCTCTGGACTTTCAGTTCAATGTGCTTTCACTTCAGGCATGACTTTTTTAGAAAAAAAACAAAACAATATAACACTTCAGAAAATTTAGAAATTTTAGCAAAAAAAAAAGTCCTCCATAATCACAACTTTCCAATAACTATCATTTTTGTATTTTTTTCTTCCAACATGTGTTTGTTCTCATATGCTTAATATAATGATAATCATTAACCATTCATGTCTCTATTTTTGAAAACAAGAAAAATTTTCTCATTGCAATTTAAGTAATTTTTAATGTTTATTCAATTTATTTATTGAATGTATACATGTACTGGGTATTGTTTTACATAAAACAATATCCCTGTCCCACAGAACTAACATTTCAGTGGGGTAGACGTAAAATATATAAATAAACAAGTAAGTAATGTGCAACATTCCCCAACTAATGTGGATAATTGTTCCTGAATACAGCCCCTTATGGACAGAAAATGTAGCTCATTTTCTCATAGGCTGAAAATGTAACTAACATTAATTTCAACGGGAATGTCGCCATGCAGCAGCCTACCCGTCTGTCCCCTTGTACCTGCCCCCAAAGAAAGGAGAGTCTGTGAAATGGATCCTTTCAGGGACCTTGCTTCACTTTTGTGTTTGCACCTTACGTCTCCCTTTTTGGTCCCAAAAAGATGGCTGGGCAGCCAATGACAAGTAATATTCCCCATGGGGGGGGTGGGGGGGGCAACTCAAGCCAGGCGCCGTCGAGTGGGGACCAACAGGAGAACCCACGGGGTTTGTAGATGTGGGCATAGCCCCCCCACCTTCCCCAGGCTAAGATAAACCTCTGCCTCTGTGGCTGCATTCCTTCCCAAAACCTGCAAGGGAAGAGATTCAATGATGTGCTCTCCATTTATTCATATGCATATAGGTTTTGTCCCTTGGGGAAGTACAAACATCCTGACACTTGCGGTCCAGCTGTCTGCAGGCAAAGGTGATTGGCTTGAATCAGTTTCCTACTATGGTGCATGGAATTCACAGATCTTGCGATTGCCAAGCTTTATCCCCACCTAACTAATAAAAGCTAATGCGTTGGCCGATTAGGCACGTCCAGTTCTTGAGGCTGCAGGACCCTTGGTCCCGCTTAAACTCTATTCATGGCTACTGTCTTCTCTTAACCCTGCGCCACCCTCCTCACTCCCCACAACCCTCGTCACGCTGGACGCGACACAGGAACATTTTTTTCTCTTGAATCCCGAAATTAACACCCATTTATGCTAAAAACAACACCAATCCCATTAAAATAGACAAGTTATATCATAGGCAAATAATTATTATAAGATGTGTCTGTGCTCACAGAGCATCCGTATGATACCCAGTATTTATATAATTGAATGTTGAATGAAAAAAAAAGATGAACCATAAAGACTAAAGACGTGGATGAAAATGATGCACAAAATGAATAGTTCTGTCAGGATAGTTTTTTCCTGTGGGCCCTGCTCAGGGCTCCATCCCCCTCCTCCTCCCATACCTTACCGGAGCTGTCTCCAGTTGTCCCGGCAAGCTCCCGCTAAGAGCTCCATCCCCTTATTGGAGCTGTCTCCCACGGGAACTATGGTTAGAGGCCTCCCCGTCAAAACAATGTTGAGCGATCACAGCTGCTAGGGACGGACCTCTCCTGCACCCCGGCCAGATTTTCCCCCAACCCGGAGGCCTAACCCTATAAAACAAAGCGCCCAACCCCAGTGAGTGCTCAGTGTTTGGGAACAATCCTGCTGAGCCATCCAGAGTAATAAAGCTGTGTTCTCCCTGATCTCTGCGTGCCGCTTGAGTCTCTGGGTCCTCGTCATTTTTCCACAACAGTTCCATGAGTACTCTAAAAGAAGAAACTTAAGGCAACCTGCATGATTCCCAAGGCTGTAAGGATGACACATGGCCACATGTGCCTGTGGCTTCCTAGCCCAAGAAATCCAAATCCAAATGTGAAGAATGATTCACAAGCCAAAGAGCAGGTATTAAGTAAAACTGATTAACTCTACTTCTTGTAACATCCGCACCCCACCCCCACCCCAACAGTTCTATACAGGGCAAGACTGAGTAGTATAATGGCAGGTAGTGATAAATGGAGGGAAAACAAAACATATAATACTATGTATATTTATATGTATATGATATATGTTATGTATATAATCTATACATCTCTCTGTATATAAATCAAATATGTATCAAGAGGAAAGGGAATAATGGGGGTGGAGGAGGAAGGTCACATCTGATACAGAATAATTAGGGAAAGGAAGTTCTGACTGGTCAGAGGTGACATTTCAGTACAGCTGTGAATGATGTGAGAGAGTGAGCCATGGAACTATTTAGGGAAAGAGCATTCCGGTAAGAGAACAGGAACTGCAAAGGCCCTGGGGCAGAGCTTGTTTGATGTGCTCAAGGAATGGTAAGGAGGCTGGTGAGAGGGAGCCCAACGAGGGAGGGCAAAGTAGCAGGAGCTAATGCTGGCCAAGTAGCCAGGTGCTAGGTTAGGGAAGGTCTTGCTGGCTACGCTCAAGACCTGAGCACTTACCATGAATGGAGCTCGCAGGACTGGCCGTTGCTCTGGGTGAGTCAGGGAGTGAGTGAATGTGAAGGCCGAGGACACAGTGTACACTGTAGGCTTTATAAACACTGTGCACCTAGGCTACACGACATTTATAAAAATACTTTTCTTCAATAATAAGTTAACCTTAGCTTACTGTAACTTTTTCACTTTATAAACTTTTTAATTTCTTTAACTTTTCGACTTTCATAATAACACTTAGCTGAACACAAATGCCTTGTGTAGCTGTACAAAAATATTTCTTTACATCCTTATTAGTAGCGGTGAGCAATGCATTACACTACGTCACCATGGCTACAACATCACTAGGCAATAGGAATTTTTCAGTTCCATTATAATTTTATGGGATTGCCATTGTATTCGCGCTCCATTGCTAACTGGAACACTGTTACGCGGTGCGTGACTGTTGTTGACAAGCCTCTACCCAGTAATCCACCGGGTGTGAGAGGAGAATGAAGGCTGTTTCAGATATGCTGCCTCTCAAGAAATAGCTCCTGTAAACGCTTTCTCCAGAAGCTGCTGGACGGTGTATGCAGCCAAGACAAACATACCAAAGAAGAAACACAAGCTTCAAGAAATAAGAGGTCAACTGGATAAAGACAGGGAATATCCCCAGAGTATAATACACTGAGATCCCAGGGAAATAACTGTGCAACAGGTCTAGAGAGCAAACAGTTCACAGTGATTACCTGATGTATTGAAACATATTGAGTGGAGATTTACAGTCTTGGGGAAAGAGTTTGGGAAAGAGATGAACGGGCGAAGGGTACAGGGAATCTACTCTTTTTTTGTGTATGTGGACAAACCTTAGTTCCCAGGTTTCAGGAAAGAAGTTTGGCCACAGTTGTGCCCTGTGTCCTCTGTCCAGAGTCTCTCTGGAAGGTACTGAAAAGAAACAAGAAGTAGAAAGAAAAGAAAGAGTCTCAAGTTAAACAGGTGCTTGCAGATATAGCTAAGCAAGTGGACTTCTCGTTTGGAGATGCAAATTTTCACAAGGGTAGATTTCTTTGAGAGCACATAGAAAAATCTAGAGATGGGTATGTTGACATATCACTTCTCATGTCTTGTAACAAAATGAGAAAATTGACCACTGATGGAAAGCTAATAGCCAGAGCACTGAAAATTTCAGCTGTTGTAGGGCTGGATTTAAAAGGCACCAGAATCAGGAGAAAAAAGCCTTTGGGCGAAAGACCACAGGATGAGGATGAGTAGACAGTGTATGTGGAATTACTTCCCCAAAATAATCACAGCTGGATTGAAAGAGTATTTGGAAAAAGTGGCAATGTTGTTTATGTAAGTATACCACATTATAAATCTACTGGAGATCCAAAGGGATTTGCCTTTGTGGAATTTGAAACAAAAGAACAAGCAGCAAAAGCTATTGAGTGTCTTAACAACCCACCAGAGGAAGCACCAAGAAAACCTGGTATGTTTCCTAAAACCACAAAAAATAAGCCCATTCCTGCCCTTAGAGTAGCTGAAGAAACGAAAAAGCAGAAGAAAGAGCAAGGGAAGAAGGAAGACAGTCTCCAGACCAAAAGGCTGGACGTGGACACAGGGAAAGACAGCAGTGGCTGCAGTGAAGAACTCCAGGACCACGTCTGAGGGCTCTGAAAGAGAGGTCACTGAACCCCAGAAGCCATCCTCAAAGGAAAGGAAGAAACGGGAAAGAGCTGAAGGAACCAGCTCACCTTAGGTCAGAACAGGGAAGAGGAAGAAAAGTAGCTCTGAAGATGCAGAAGGCTTCACCCCCAGATCAAAAGTCAAGAAAACGGCTCAGAAAGACAAACTTAAAAAAGCCTCAGAAATGGCCAAAGAATACAAAGATTTAGAAGACTCTACTGACGAGGAAAAGGATACTGGAGATACAAAAGACAGATGCATCTTAAAAACAAAAAGGACGCATGAGATAAAACATAAAGAGAGGCACAGAATGGGAGAAGAGGTTATACCAAGATTAGACTGGCAAAGACTCAACATGCAAGTAAGCATATTAGATTTTCTGAATATGATTGAAAAATATTTTGGTTCACTTCTTAAGAGTTCATTGGCTGCTCAAGCTATTTTTAGGAAATCCATTTTTATTATGGTAGTAATGTATAATGAATGTTTTTTTTTAAAAAACCTACATTTACTTAAATACTTTTTTCTTTAACTTGTAAATTAGACTTTTTTTTTCTAAAGACAAGTATATTGTATACCACAATTTTTCATTAAACATTTGATGAAATTATCTTACGTAATCCAACCTCAAAGTGATTTAGTAAATAAATGTTTTCAACATTATCATTAAAAAAACCAGATGTACAAATTGGCAGTTACAGAGTAGTCAGGGGGCTGTAACATACAGCATAGGGAATATAGTCAATAATATTGTAATAACTATGTATGGTGTCAGGTAGGACTAGACTCTGGAGAATCACTTCATAAGTTATATAAATGTCTAACCACGATGCTGTACACCTGAAACTAACATAATATTGAATGTGAACTGTAATTGAATATTTTTTTTTAATTTTGAAAGGACAATAGGAAAATATCTACAAATTTTGAATAAGAAGATTATGACCTAAGGTTTTCTCAGCTGAATTTTCTTTTCATGTGTGAAAATACCAGATAAACAACATTATATAGGCAAAGGCTTGGAGAATAGAGAATTCATGAATTCTTTTTGAAAACACTGTTTGGATAAATATATCAGACATTTGCAAGATCTGAAATAACAGGGTATAGATTATACATAGTTCATGGCATTCTGTAAAAGTAATAAAGCAAGGGAAAATAGGGAACACAGGCTGTTTCTAACAGCGGTACTTCCAAAACATCTTTTACCTCAGCCCCAATGTCAATAAATTCGAAAGCAGCTAAAGAGTTATACAATGCCAGCACTTACAGTGCCAGGGATATTTGCAGATAGTCTCATCTAATCCTCTACAACACTATGAGAAAAGAATTATTATCTGCATTTTAGATGTGGGAAGCTAAGGCACAGAAGTACTTGCCCAAGATATCACGGCTTGTGGATGTCTTCAGAGTCTAGAGTTTAACCTCGAGCTGTTCTTCCTCTAACATGACTGCAAAGATATGGTCATTAGCTGCCTGAGGTTCTGTTCTTAACTCTAGATATCTAAAAAAAACAAAACAAAACAAGTTTTGTTTAAATAGCATTTTCTCGTATCTAGGGCTATTGGCTTTAAAGGAAGTTTCCAGAAAATGCATTTAATTACTAGAAAGTTTCCTGAGCTGGATTCCTCTGTGTTACGCTTACAGGTTGTTTATATATTGGGGGTGCCAAAAAAATATATACAAGTAGCTATTTTGGTCAGCGTTGCTCAAGCAGTAGTTCTCTGTCATCAGAAGTGTCTGGACGCTGATGGTAACCACTTTGAACACCTCTTGTAATTGCAGAAGTCAAATGTGACTTGTTATTGGTATATGTTATTACAATTTTAATACAGTTTTCCTTTCTTAAAATGTGTATACCTTTTCTTGGCACCCTCTATATATACTATATATATTTTCTATACTATATATTTTTTACATATTTTCTGACAATTAAGTTCACAAACTTGTTGCAGTGATGTTACTAACCTTTTTTGATAGTAGAGGGATTTTTCATTATGAATTTGTACCAATTGGACAAGCAGTTAACCAAGTTTACTATTTGGAAGTGCTGAAAAGGCTGCGTGAAAAAGTTAGACGACCTGAACTTTCATGGCTCTTGCATCACAACAATGCATCAGTTCACGCGGCACTGTCTGTGAGGCAGTTTTTAGCCAGTGAACAAATAACTGTATTGGAACACCTTCCCTGATCTGGCTCCCAAAGTCTTCTTTCTTTACCTGAAGATAAAGGAAATATTGAAAGGAAGACATTTTGATGACATTCAGGACATCGAAGGTTGTAAGACGACAGCTCTGATGGCTATTCCAGAAAAAGAGTTCCAAAATTGCCTTGAAGGGTGGACTAGGCACTTGTGTCGGTGCATAGCTTCCCTAGGGGAGTACTTTGAAGGTGACCATAGTGATATTCAGCAATGAGGTATGTAGCACTTTTTTTTAGGATGAGTTTGCAAACTTAATTGACCTCATATATGTATGTGTGTGTATATATATATATATATATATATATATATATATATATACATACACACACATATATATGTATAGATAAATATATATACGTATATATACATATACATATATATATGTATATACACATATATATACATGTATGTATGTGTATATATATACATATATATATATATATGTATGTATATGACAGAGCAAACTTCACAAAATTGCGACATAATTCTAAGCCACATATTTGTTTAAGTGATTGCTTTACTTGGATTTCACTTCTATTTCCTCTTCACATACTGGGCTCAGCTAAATGTATTCTGTTTATCAAGGCTTGTTTTACCAAATTATACAGATGTACGAAAATGAACAAGCATGGCCTGAAATAGACCTATGTCTGGGCACATTTGGCTGGAGTGTCCATGTTAAAAGAAAAACCCGAGAATCGCGTTGCTTTACAAGCGTGACTCATGCATGGTTAGTAACATTCCAAGGCGAGCCACTTAAAATATGTCCTGAGTACTGACACTGGCGATGATCTTGTCTTCCATATGTTTTCAAGTGCCGTCATGAAAGTGTACATATTTATGCCTACATTGAACACACTATCTACGTTTGGGCTCTACCACATACAGCAAATGATTAAGAGAACACATTCTGAAATCCTAACTGGATTAAAAATCCTAATCTCCAGCATTTCCTTGGGCAAGTGATTTAACCTTTCTAAACCAGTTTCCTCATTTTAAAAATGGAGATGATTCCTATCTCAACAAGGATAAATAGCAAGAATTACACTAGTTGATGTATAAAGTGCCGAGCGCGTTAATGTATCACATGGTAAAGGCTCATTACATAGTAGGTAAGGCTCCTTAATATTACAGCAACTATGATTTCTATGAGAGACTGTCGGGCATCAAAAATAATTGTGGAATGCAAACGCAGGCAACGAATAGCACAGACCTGTCTCTCTCCTTTATAATTGCTTACCTGCCTCAGGACTGATACCTCGGCTCAGAGCACGCTGTCCCCACTCTCCCCCCGCCCATCGCCCATTAATTCATCAAATAAGGCGATTTAAAAACTTCAGGCGTATCTTCTTATGAGGACCCGGACTTTTGAACTGGAAAGCTAAAAAAGAAAAGGTGACAACTGCCCATCGATCGCCTGCTCACTTAAATGGTGCGTCCCATCCGGTGCAGTTGATACAATTTGCGCTGAGCGCTCCCTGTGGATTCGCCAGACGTGGAAGAGGATCCAGTTGTCACCTGCCCAGGTGTCCGCGGCGCCTGAGAGAGCTGGGCCAACTCGGCTTGGCACCTGGTGAGCGCTCAGCGCGGCGTGGGAGCCTCCCGAGGTCTCAGACCCGAAGGTCTCTGTTGGCTGCGGTGGGTGCAGAGGTTGCTAAGGGCGCGTGTCCCCCCCCCCCCCCTTCGCTAGGCTGTCGGGGCTCTCCGGGACAGACACCTGAGGACGCCTCCAATCCCCGAAGGGCGCCACGCCCGCCGCGCCTGCAGCGCGGGGAAATAAGAAGTGAGCGCCAGGCAGCCCAGGTAGAGCTGCAGTCCAGGCTGCGCGCTTCGAGGACGCCAGTTTACGCACAGGGCCCCTCTGACCGTGCGGAGATGGACCCGTCACCGGGTATCGGCACCTTCACGGTGTGGGACTACGTGGTGTTCGCCGCCGTGCTGCTAATCTCGGCCGCCATCGGCATCTACTACGCCTTCGCGGGGGACAGCCGGGAGACCTCCAAGGACTTCCTGATGGGCGGCCGCAGAATGCACGCCGTGCCAGTGGCGCTGTCCCTCACCGCCAGCTTCATGTCAGCCGTCACCGTCCTGGGCACCCCCGCCGAGGTCTACCGTTTTGGGATGATATACAGCCTCTTCGGCATCACCTACTTTCTAGTGGTGGTCATCACCGCGGAGGTCTTCCTGCCAGTGTTCTACAAACTGGGAATCACCAGCACCTATGAGGTAACGGGCGAGGGTGGGCTGGGGAAGGCAGAGGCGAGGACTCGTCAAGCTCCTGGAGGGATTTTCCCGAGGGCAGACTCACCACCAAGTCGAAATGTCTCCCCGTGCAGGTCCATTGCCTTCCTCCCCCCCGACACCCCCCTTTTGGGAAGAGGTGTCCTTTAAAGGAGAAAAACATCTTGGGAGGTACTCCCAGGGTCTCAAGTGAAGGAGACAGCCTTCCAAAGTGATTAAGACCTGTTGTGTTCCTTAAGGCTTTTTCTGCTTTAACATCTTTAATTCCGAGTCAAGGGGAAAGATTTGAAAACTTTTTATCTTGGTGGAGGGTAAGTCATTCAAGTTTCAGCGCCTCCTCCTTGAAATGAATCCCCTTGTTCCAGATCCTCAGGCAAAGCTCACTTTTCCAGGATAGTTGGTGGAAACATTTGTACTTTCCCCTCTCCCCTCTTCACAGACACACCTTCCAAAGAGAGGCTGGCCCTCCAGTGGTTAAGGTGCTGTATCTCTTGTCCCAGTACCTGAGTTTGAGATCAAATTCTACCACTTAACTAGGTGGGTAAACTTGGGTGACATATTTAACTTTTTGTGCCTAGTTTTTCATCTCAAAATGAAAATAATACCACTTACCTCATGTGGTTGTTGGGAGGATTAAATGAGATAATACAAGTGTAGCATTTAGAATAGTGTCTGGCACAGGGTCAGTGCTGAATAAATATCAGCCGTAAGTTTTGTCGTGGTGGTTCTGGGAGACGTGGTTATCTTGGGATCACTAGGAAAATTTGGCTGCAAGGTTTTTAAACAGCTCTACCTGCCATCTCTCTGGCAGATGATTTCCTATTGCACAGGTCCACTGGGTATAGGTTTTCTCAAGTTGCCTGCAGGAAAGGGCTTTGCAAAGATGGTGACTGTTTGGTTTAAAGAGCTGTTGAATGGGAATGTTGGGGAGGACAAAAGCTCAGGGGATTGGTGGGGTTCAGTTCATTGCCCTCAGTGATCTCCTTCAGTCAGGTGCTAACCCATGAGCCACATACACACGCCTACAGAAGTGTCTTCTCTGATAGGCCATTATCTGGGCAGCTCTGAGTCTCATTCTCAGCAGCTTTCTCTGTCCTTGAGTGTATATGGTGTTTGCTCCAATCCAGAGCTACTGGAAGGTGGTTTCCTAGTGAGGCTGGTTCAACGGCCCCAGTGCCACTATAAGTGTTGGTGACAAATTGCAAGGGCTCTAGTGACGTCATCTAGGGCAAGGCACCCCTGGGATTGCATTGCCTTATACTCCATGTGGTCATTGTATTTGGGAGAGTGAAAAGTCTTTACCCCAGAAGTGAGCAGGATGGAATGTCTCTGATTTGCTCAAAGATAACAAACTGATTGCCCCAGGCCAAACTCAGTCTTCAGTCTTTTTTTTTTTTTGATCCTTAGGGTGCTTAAAAAAAAAAAAAAAAAAAAAGCATTTAATGATGGTGAGAAGTTAAATAAAACTCCAGATTCTGGCTTCTTTTGACTGGTGACCTTGGGCCCACTTTCCCTGTGGCCACAGGAAGGCAGTTTCTGGCCGTTGCTATCACTCTATACTGAGGACCCATCATTGTGTTTGCATGGTTACTTTCTTATGACAGAGAAATCTTTATCTGCACTTAATGTCTTTATCAAAAAACAAAAGGGAAAATGGACAGGGGTGAAAGGAGTTCTTATTTCAAGGGAGTGGTGAGAGAACATATTTCTTAGTGGCTATGAGGAATATTCCAACACATTAGTATGTGAACACCTGGCCAATGTCACTCACGTATGTTACCTCATGGGACCCATAGACATTTGGGTCTGTGAGCTCTGATCTGTCGTTCCCCAACTGCAAATCTCAGAAAGGCTTTGAAGAACCTGGCAAGATGACCTCAGTCCCCACAGATGAGTGCTGTTCTCGTTATCACTGAGGTGTGCCTCTGCAGGCCAGCAACGTTAACTCCACCAGCAACAGATTTTCCACACATTTCCAGTGGTGGAGCCTACGTTAGCAGGGTTCCAGTTAAAAATGGCAAAAAGCTAACATTTATTGAATGTTTAATCGATGCTGGGCCCTGGGCTGAATGTTTCACATACATTATCTAACTCAGTCCTCAAAACAGCCCTTGTAAGGGAGGTACTATGAGAGCCCCATTTTGCAGCCCAAGAGACTCAGAGTAAGTTAAGCCACAGAAGGGAGCATGAAGCAAAGTAGACACTTGCCTAGAGGCTGTGCCGTAGTGTGTCTTGGCTGCTTCGGAAGGTTCTGGTGAGGCTTCTTGAAGAATATTTGTTTGTTTTATTCTGGGAGGTAGAGCCATCCATACAGAATAAGACGTCTAGCATGGAGTGATACTGGCATTCTTGCTCAAGTAGTAAATGTCTCCCCATTTACAGTTCATTAGCTAAAATTGGCTGTTCAGAGCATCTTTGCTACCTATCACTGCCTTCAAAGTTTAGTCCTGGTAGGTGTTTAACAGCCCCCAGACCCACAAATAAGAAGTCAAATGCAGGAATGGGATTTCATTCACCACTTCTGCAGTATCTTTCTGGATCCAGCAAAATCTGGGTGTTTGAACTGAGTTGTCCAGACTCTTTTTCTCCCCCTCCTCCTCCTCCTCCTCCTCCTCCTCCTCCTTCTCCTCTTCCTCCTCCTCCTCCTCTTCCTCCTCCTCTTCCTCCTCCATTATTCAGTAGAAGTCTTAGAGTCCCTAAGTTATTCAAAGTTCTGAGGACTGTGAGAGATCTTTGTTGCTATAGGCACCTTCTATTATTCTGTAGTTTTGTCTGGAAATCCTAGAGCCTATGTCTATTAATAGCTCAGTGCCTTGGGCTTCTGGGAGGCCTCCAGGTATTTCTTTAGCAGCCCAGTAACACTGATAGCTGAGATAGTAGACTTCTTGAATCTGTCTTGAGGTGGTCTTCTGTGAGCTTAAATCCATAGGTTTGCCTGGATCCAGCTGATCTTGGGGGGGAAATGCACACACACACTCAAGTTATTTGGTTCAACTTGCTACATTCTTACCTTTATTACATTCTCTCTTCACTTTTCTTTAGTCTCTAGCAATGTGGATCCATGTACCCAGAAAAGGCCAAAACTTCTCTATTCACGTACATTCATTCCTTACTACAATTTTACAAAATAACTCTGAAGAGAGGACACTGCCCTGTTTCCAGGCTTCAAGACACTTCTTGAGTTTTCTAAATGCCTTCCAGATTATCCTTGGATGATTCTGACAACACGTAATTCACTGAGATTCAGATTCTCAAGGCCTGTGGTTTGGATACCAGCTTCTTCTCGTCTTACTGCTGAATGAACAGTTTACAACATTTATAGCATTTGGTAGTCTCCAAAACTCTGCAAAGCCAGAGTGGAAAGATTTATTTATAGGATCCTCATTTTCAAGAGGAGGAACCTGAGATTTTGAATGACTGCCCCAAGTTTGTGGAGTCCGGAGGAAGGCTGGGACAAGGGCTGGAACTCTTCTCCTTAGGTGCTACACTGCAATATATATATATATATATATATATATATTTTTTTTTTTTTTTTTTTTTTTTTTTACCTGTCAGTTATTTTTGGAAGTCCTACTATATGTTTGTGCTACCCACTCACTCTGTATGAATCTTAGACACATGGTCAGTTTGTTTACTTGTTTATTTTGAATAATGTCGTGGTTACATGCACAGATTTTCGCATCAAATGGTACTTGATTTGCACTGTGCTGGCTCTAACAATTATTAGGCTGTAACCTTGGTGTTCTCTCTGAGCCTTTGTGTTCTCACGCGCTGATACATAGAACCTGCCTGCGGAATTGTTGAGAGGACAATGTACAAAGAAAATAATCTATCAATGTGAGCTGTGGTTATGGAGCAAAATTATCCTGTGTTTTCCTCTGACTATGACCTAACGTCAGTTTTTCTTTCCTCTTTTTCCCCCTGCTGTATGAAAAGATTATTGTCAGCCTTAAAATTCTCTCTACATGTAGTGATAATCTTTAAGTTAAAGACTATTTTGGACCCCAGGTTCCTTCCAGTTCTGAAATTCTAGAATTCTCACTCTATAATGCATTATGATATATCATACAGGAGATAAGCAGATTGTATCATAAGATATAGCCGACATCAAGGAGAGTAGGAAGAATTGGCAGGGTCGTTGGCTCTGAACAGAAACTGACTTGGGTTGACTTAAGGTAAAAAAAATATTGGAAGAATATGGGAGTAGCACATATAACAGGGAAAAGCTGCACAAACAGACTGTGAAAAGGACAAAAGCCACGGCAGACTCTTCAGGCCCCCTTGTCAGAATCAACCTGCTTTTGCTCCATTCATTTTCTCTTTATATTAGGTTGGTGCAAAAGTAATTGCGGTTTTTGCAATTATTTTTAACCTTTTAAACCGCATTACTTTTGCACCAACATAGTATCTTGCCTCTAAGATTCAAATACCCATTGGGAAGAGAAGCTGATTAGCTGAGTTGGGTCATGTGATGCAGGGCACCGTGATTGACAATCCCCTCACAATTGCCTGCAGTGGGAGAGGGTTAGTTTACTAAGTGAATTAAAGGAAATGAATGGAGTAGATACCAAAAGCAAGGGGGAATCAACATTTTGCTCATTTAAAAAATGCAGAATATAAATTCCATTTATATGACGTTCTGGAAAAAGCAAAACTAGGGGTGGAGAACAGATTAGTGATTGCCAAGGTTAAGAGGTAGTGGAGGGTTTGACTATAATGGAGCAACATGAGGGAGTTTTCTGGGGGTGAGGGAACTGTTCTGTATGTGTTAAAACCCACTGAACTGTACTCTAAAACGAGTCAATTTTGCTATATGTAAATAAAAATAATAGTAAAATAGAGAATACAAATTAACTATGCAATTGCTTTACATTTCTAACTCCTTTACTTCCTAAGCTTCTGATTTAAGAAAAAAAGGTGTCCAGAGGTTAAACATATTAACCATGTTTTCTTTTTTGGAAACAGTATTTAGAACTTCGATTTAACAAATATGTTCGTCTCTGTGGAACAATCTTCTACATTATTCAAACAGTAAGTAGCTCTCCATTAATTTATTTGATCTTTTATCATCTAAAATATTTTTAACCAAGGCATCGGTGCCAAGTTTTTTTGGCACCGATGCCTTGAGAGGTAAATAAAGAAATGTTGAAAGTAGGAGAAAACAAAAAAGGAAAAACACTAGTCATTACACAGCATTAACCCTTAAGATCACTAAACAGTGTTTTAGCAAATATATTACTTCCTGGAAAAACAGAATGATTTCAATGAATGTTAAACATTATATTGATCAAGCAACAGTTATGTTGTTTTAGGAAAATATGTTTTTCCCTATCCCACCACCTCACCAAAATCTCTGTAAAGGCATTATTGAGATGACAAAGATATTTGAAAGAGCTATAGTAGCTGAGAGTAGGAATTGTAACAAAGGGAAAACAAATTGTATGCTTCATAGTATTTTGCAACATGTTGAATAGGTTTGAAAAAATTTACTGACATATAAAGACATTAGGAAATACTTTTCTTTATTGGAAAGCATAGTTTAAAAATGAATCATTCATCTCTTTTAAAAAATTGAAACATAGACCCAATTGAAGCAGTCACTGATTGTAAAACAACAGAACCATGCACTCGAGAGGTGTTTTTACACTTGATCTTAGCCAAAAGGCCAAGAAGCAATGGAGGTGTTTTTAAAGCCAAGCAACAGTCCAGTAATTCAAGAATATGCAAGTATAGATTTACTGATTGACACAAATGGAAAGCAGAGATTTGCCAAGCAGTCAGTGACAGAGAATGCTTCCCACCCTTCATCCAGGCTGCTGGAGGCTTGTCATGATCATTGTCACATGATTTATATCTATCTTCCTCTTGGCAGCTAAGTGCTCTAGGGATGGGTTCGATAATAGAAGTCTAGAAAGTTTTCATTCCCATCTCTATTTACAGTACCATTTCTCTAATCAAAAGCTACCTAAGCATTTCTACAACACAAGAGAGTGCCTTTGTAAATTATTTAACTCAACTCTTATTTATATCTTTGTAAATTATATCACTTAAATTATATCAGTCCTTAACACTTGCAGTGTAAAAGGAAGGGGCCCTTTGGGGTCTGGTAGAGATTCTGGCACAGAGCTGAGGCTGGTAGCTTGTACTCTCTAACAATTCAGACACTCTTTGGATCACTGTTAGAAATGCCAATACAAATGAAAAGTGGGGGCTAGTATTTAGAAGCTAGCCTGTGGTCATGTTTTCACATCTTCACTTGGATAGAATAATGATTGTGGAAATGTAGTTCATCCTTGCAGAAAGAGGGGAGCTTTAGTATCTCCCATTTGAAGGATTTACTTCCATAGATCTAACCATGTAATATAATCAAATATTCAAATACTACATAATATGGTATTTTTATGTTTTTATAAAGAAATCGTAGAATTAGCTTCTATGTGATATATTTGAAAGATCAAGTACAATGGCAATGATATTCTGAGCAAAAATACCTTATTTATCTTATTTACTGTTGTACCCCCGATTACTGAATATTTGTTAAACGTGTAAATGAAACAAATAAACAAAATGAAAAAGATGGAATACAGTTTTGGTTGGCTTTCAGGAATTTTTAGTACAAATTTTCACTTTTGTTTAATAGGCATGCAAAATTTTACAAACGAGTTTCTGAAATTTTCACTGTTTTCCTAATTAATTATGTGGTGATTACCAATAATAGTTTGAAGGATGAGGGGCCACCCACTTTAAAATTTGTATTCTTTCATTCTCATTGTTTTAGATCTAGGATAAATGATTTTAAACTTGAGTTGATGGATTAGTGACTACACAAAGCACATGAAAAGTCCATATTTTTACACAACATTCGTCATAAAATATTTTGTAAGCTATGACCACACCATAACTGGAAAACGAGAATCAACTTAAATAACATTTTTCAAGTTATAAACAAATTTTATTAAGCATATTGAAACTTCTATTTTAATTCATAATTGAATTTATAGAAAAAAATACTGATATTTTATTTTGTAATTCATAGTATTTATTTATTTTCTTCTTCCTCCTAGATTCTGTATACAGGAATTGTTATTTATGCCCCTGCCCTGGCTTTGAATCAAGGTACGTTTTAGAGTTACCAATTATGTCACATTTTGGGATTCATTTTTAATAGACCCTGTTCTCTCTTTGGGGAGCTGGGGAGATGGAGGAATGTTGCCAGTGACCTGCATCAGCTTGAGGTGGGAAAGGTGGGTTCAGTGTCTCCACTAGCAGTTTCTTTGGGTTCCTGGGTCCGTAGCTCCAAAAGTTCTGTAGATCAGTAGAGGGACAGACCTCACTGGGCAATGATTCCCTAGGATATGCCAAACAGCCATTCTCCATTCCTCAGAATGAGCACCCCCTGTAATCTAAATCCTGAATGACTGTGCTTCCTCCCTTGGTGGTTGTCACCAGGAGCACATCTCCAAAGGGCTTCTGTGTTGTTTGGCTCAGTTACATTGTAAAATCTGGCAGGGAGAGAAGATTTTTCTTCTCCCCATTTCTAATGTGGTCCAAAATGCAAAACAAACAGATCTGTGATCTGAAATATCAGATTGTTCTAGGGACAAAAGGACAGATGGCTATAGTGTCCTTATACACAAATGTATTAAGGTTATGCTGATCAGCACAACCTTAAATCTATGCTCTAGATTTGGGCAGATAATAGCAGTGAAGCTGAGATCGTTTACTGAGATAGAGGTGTGTGTTATATCCTCAAACAGCTTCAGGGAAACCCTCTGTCCTTTGACTTCTTATCAATCACAAGGGAGTTTACCTCGAAAACTTCCTTGTAAAATGCACAAGTGGACTTTGTGATGGGAAGGATGTGGTGTACTTCCTGGAGTTAATATAAATTGAAAAACACACACACACACAAAAACCCCTTGCTAACTCCACACTCTTAATTTTTAAATTTCATGACAGGAAGAGAAGTGTTATCACCTACGTTATTATAAAACACAAGCAGTATCATTACAAAGAACTCCATTATATAATGTGCTCTTGAATTCTGAATGGTAGGTATGTTCCATGTCAATATTACCAACATCATGAATGCATCATTTCATATGCAAAAAAGTCAGTGGTAAACTTAATAAGTTACCTATTGGCTTTAAGTGTAATTAAAGATGTTGGTTTTAGGGTTTTAAAGTACAGTTCTGGTAAAATGAGAGCACTACTTTCAATCTGTGAAGAAATCGAGGACTCGATTCTTATCAGTTTATTGATCCACTTCCTTGGACTCCATTAGAACCTGGGGACTGCATTTTGACCACTTCAATATCAATTGTGGATTGCACTGTGACGAAGGCAGTAGGCACAAGCATAGATATGTTACTTGGTTTGAAAAAGGTGCGCAGTAGAAACCTGTTTAACTGAATTAAAACTTCACATTTTCTAGGTCCAATCTTTTTTTTTAAATTTATTTTTAGTATGGAAAACTTCAAACATGTACTAAGACAAAGAGAATACTGTATTGAATCCTAATACACCTTTAACTCTGCACTAATAATTATCAACTCTTGGTTAATTCACTCCCTGTTTCCCTCACTAGATTGTTTTGCTGTGAATCTGAGATACTTTATCATTTCATCTGTATTGATTATCTCTTTTAAAAATAAGGATGTGCTTTCCCCCGCCCCCACCCCGAGATATAATTGACATTATGTTAGTTTCAGGTGTAAAACATAGTGATTGGATATTTTTCTATTTTGCAAAATGATCTCCACAACAAGTCTAGTTAACATCCATCACCATACATACACAATTTTTTTCTTGTGATAAGCGCTTTTAAGATCTACTCCCCTAGCAACTTTCAAATATGCAATACAGTACTGTTAACTATGGTAACCATGCTGTACATTACATTCCCATGACTCATATATTCTATAACTGGAAGTTTGTACCAGGATGTGATTTTTTAAAATACAGTTACACCATCATCATATCTAAGACATTAACATTCATTTTTTAATATCATCAACATGAAGTCAGTGTTCAGATTTTCCTGAATTTCCCCCCAGAGTTTGTTAGAATCGGGATCCAAATAAGCTTATTAATTGTATTAGCTGATTTGTCTCTTAAGTTTTTCTTTCTTGCTTTTTAAAATTGAAAACTATTTTTGCTGAGATATAGCTTATATACAATAAAATGCACAGAACTTAAGTGTACAGTTGGATGAGTTTTGACAATTTTATACACTTGTGTGTCCACCACTCAACTCAAGGGATAGAATATTTCCATCATCCAATTCCAGAAAATTTTCTTGTGTGTCTTTCTAATAAATCCCCCCTACCATTCCGAGCAGCCAGTTTCTGATTTTTATTACCATAAATTCATTTCCCTTGTTCTTAGATTTTTTTTTTTTTTTTATAAATGGAATCACGTAGTGCCTTTTTGCATCTGGTTTCTTTTCCTGAACAAAATATTTTTGAGACATTTATTCATGTTGCTACATGTATCAGGAGTTCATTCTTTTTTTTATTGTTAGTATTTTATGATATGCACCTACAAAAATCTCTTTGTCTGTTCGCTTGTTGATGGACTTTGGAGTGTCTCCAGTTTTAGGCCAGGATGAATTAAGGTGTTAAGAACATTCTTGTACAGGTTTCATTTCACTTTGCTTTGCTTTTTGACACACATTTTCATTTCTGTTGGGTGAATACCTGGAAGCAGTATAAAGTTAAATATGTATCTGTTCTGACCTACCACAGGGTAGATGCATATAGGAAATTTAAAGAGAAACTGCCCAATAGCTGCTCTACTTAGCAAAATGGTTGTTCCATTTTATATGCCCACCCCACAATGTATACGAGTTCCAGTTACTGCACATTCTTGACAATATTTCATATTTGTCTTTCAATTTTAGCTATTCTAGTTGTATGTCTAGTATCTTATTGTGGTTTTAATTTGCATTTTCCTGATGACTACTAATATTGAGCTTATTGGTCATGGAAGAATAAAATAAATACAAAAAGACTAGTAACAAGTAGGCAAAAGACTTGAACAGTTTACAAAAGCAACTATTCTTTCAATCCATTAAATGGTATATTTATTCATTTACACAGACCTTTTAAAATTTCTCTCAGTAATGTTTTATGGTTTTTGATATCGAAGTCTTGTACATATCTCTTAGATTCATTCCTAGATAATTGATGTTTTTGATGCAATTGCAGGTGGTATTGTTTTATAATATCATTTTCTGATTATTCATCATTGCAAGTATATAAAAAATACAGTTGACTTTTATATGTTGATCTTTTTTTTTTAATTTTATTGGGGAACATTGGGGGACAGTGTGTTTCTCTAGGGCCCATCAGCTCTAAGTCATTGTCCTTCAATCTAGTTGTGGAGGGCGCAGCTCAGCTCCAAGTCCAGTCGCCATTTTCAATCTTTAGTTGCAGGGGGTGCAGCCCAGCCTCCCATGTGGGAATTGAATGGCCTCCGCTCCAGAAGCTCAGTGGCAGCTCGTTGTCTTCAATATAGTTGTGGAGGGCACAGCTCCCTGGCCCCTGTGGGAATCGAACCGGCAACACTGTTGTTCAGAGCTTGAACAACTGAACTATCTGACCCCTCTATATGTTGATCTTTTATCCAGAGAACTTGCTAAATTTACATACTAATTCAAGTAGGTTTTTGGTAGTTTTCTTAGGATTTTTATGTTGTTTATGAATAGAGACAGTTTTAGTACTTCTTTTCCAATTGTATTCCTTTTATTTCTCTTTTTTGTCTTACTGCACTGTTACTGTGGGAAATTATATATTGATTTTCGAATCTTAAACTAATTTTGCATTCATGGGATAAACTTCACTTGGTCATAGTGTATTAACCTTTTTATATATTGCTGGATTTGTTTTGTAATATTTTGTTAAGGATTTTTACAGTCCATGAGGAATATTGATCTGAAATTTACTTTTCCTTCAATGTCTTTATCAGGATTTTTGTATCAGTTATGCTGATTCATAAATGAGTTGGAAAGTGTGCCCATTTCTATTTTCTGAAAGAGTTTGTGTAAAATTGTGTATTTCTTTCTTAAATGTTTGATAGAATTCACAATGAAGGCCTCTGGGCCTGATGCTAGTTTTTGTGGATAGGTTTTGGTTTATAGATTAGATTTTTAAAGCAAACATAGTTACTCATATTTCTAATTCTTAGTGAAGTGGTCTTGGTGAACTGTTTTTCAGGGAATTAATTCATTTTGTCTAACATCAGATTCATTGGCATAAATTTCTTTATAATATCCTCTTATTTGTTTAATGTTTGTAATATCCATAGTCCCTCCTAATTATTCTTAATGTTGATAAGATATCCTTTCTATTTTTTTCCTTGCTATCTTACTAATCTTTTATTGTTGTTTTAATTTTTTCTAAGAACCAATTTTTGGCTTTGTTGATTTACTTGTTTTTGCTTTCTATTTCATTAATTTGTGCTATTATGGTTATGATGTTTTTCTTCTACTTTGGGTTTAAATTTTCTAGCTTCTCAAAGTAGAAACTTCGATTATTGATTTAAAATTTTTATTTTCTAATGTAAACATTTAAAGCTATAAATTTTTATTTAAGCACTGTTTCATCTGCATCCCACAGATGTTGATATATGTGTATTTATTATCATTCAGTTCAAAACATTTTCTATTTTTTTTCTATTTCTTTTACCCATAGGTTGTTTAGGAGTGTGTTACATAATGTTCCAATAGTGGGTGATTTTCTAACATATCTTTTTGTTATTAATTTCTAAAGTAATAATACTTTCGTCAGAGAATTATTATAATTTTAATCCTTTGAAATTTATTGAGATTTGTTTCATGGCCCAGGATATGTCCTATCTTGCCCAAAATCCCATGTACTCTTTTTTTTTTTTTCCATGTACTCTTATAAAGAATGTGTATTGTGTTGGGTGTCATGTTTTACAAATGTGAAAGTTTCAGTTAATTAATAGTGTTGTTCAGATCTTCTATGTCTTTACCAATTTTTTTTACTTGCATCAGTTATGGAACAGGGATGTTAAAATTTCCAAATATAACTGCTAAGTTTTCCTTTTCTCCTGTCCTATCAATTTTTACTAGATGTATTTTGAAGCTCTTTTAAAATCTCTTTTAATTTATAATATCCCTCCTTTTTTTTTTTAAATTGCAATTTATTTGTTGAAGAAATTGGGTCATTTGTTCTGTCAGGTTTTCTAGGTTCTTGGTTTCACTGACTACATCAGCATGGGGTTCATGTTCCCAGTCCTCTGTGTTTCTTGGGAACTAGTAGTTGGAACTAGAAGCTTTCTCAGACTCCGGTTCAACTTTTTGGAAAGAATATTTCCTAGACGGTTTCATTTATTTCCTTCAGAAGGCACAGAATGACAGCCTTTATTTTTTTTTTATTAGTAGCAATTAATGATCACTCTAGGTCTATTATTTCATTAGGATTTATAAGATGGGTATTCTAATTCTATGATTCCATCTTCATTAGATAGAATACTCCTATAAAGAGATACTTCATCTTGTCAACTGTTTGGTTACCATGAAATATAGTTTGTATAGAAAAAGCAGGATAAATGTCTGATTTTCCACCTTTATTTATCAGTTTTATTTGTAATAGATATATACTATGTCAGAGAAGCAATAGATTGGGGGAGGGGGATTATCACTTTGTGAGGGGTAAAATGTCTAATTATTATATTGTTTTGTACACCTGAAACTAATAAGAGAAATAATAAAGTCCCACTATGATTTGAAAACAAAACAAAACAAATTATAAATTGGTTCCCTGCTACTCTCTGCAGGTAACTGAAGGTTTTTTTTAAAAAAAATCATTGGGAATGCATGGATTTAAACAGCTGATGTTATTTCATACCATTATGGTTATAATTATTGATGCTCATATTGTCTCATTTTTGTCCAGCAGGAGTCTTCTTAAGTTGTCTTCTGAATCCTTTCGACATGATTCCAGTAGTGCTTAATAGTTTCTTTGTTTTGTGGAATGGCCAGATGTTTCAGTCTTACCTTGTAAATATCCTGGCCCAGCCAGGTATCTGCTATTCTTTTTAGGAAGAAATGGTATTTAGAGACCACAATCTACATAGTAGAGGTATTCATTCGACTGAGTCAGTCATTTATTCTAGGTCTTTTCAGTGAACAGAACTGGAGGATGTATATTAAAGAAAAACTAAATTAAGAAGTTGTACTAGTATTTCCAATTTTTCAAATTCAAATTTTGGATTATAGGGTGTTTGCCTCACGACTTTGATTTTATAGTTTGTCTCTTTTATTTTATGCTGAAACTATTGTTCTTTTAAAAAATATTAATGAGATTATTTATTTTCTTTATGCACATATATACTCATATACGTATATATTGCTTTCTCAATTTTGGCTGCACATTGGATTCACCTGCAGCATTTTAAAAAACACCAATTCCTAGCTCTCACTTCTTGTGATTCTGAATTAATTGGCCTGTTGAGTGTACAAGTCATTGGGAATTTTAAAATCTCTGGTGATTTTAATGTACAAAGTTGAGAAACACTAATGTAATAGTTTTACATTAGCAATTCCATTATTTTTACTAATAATGTGATGCCAAAAACAGTTAAAATTCATTTCTTTGAAGTTCTCTTTTTCCCCTGGGTGTGTCCATAATTTTGTCTTTTTCAGAAAGCATGTAGTTGGAATCATACAGTGTGTAGCCTTTTTAGATTGGCTTCTTCTACTCAGTAATATGCATTTAAGGTTCCTGTGTGTTGTTTGATGTCTGAGTAGCTTATTTCTTTTTAGTGCTGAATAATATTCCCTTGTCTGGATATACCACAATTTATTTATCCACTTATTTGCCTCCTGAAGGACATCTTGTTGTTTCTAAGTTGTGGCAGTTATGAACAAAGCTGCTATAAACATCTGTGTGCAGACATTGCTGTAGTCATGGTTTTCGACTCTTTTGGGTAAATACCAAGGAGCACAATTGCTGTTTGAATGGTAAGAGTAGAGTTTTGTTAGAAACCGTCAAACTCTCTTTCAAAGTGGCTGCTACCATTTTGCATTCTTACCAGCAAGGTACGAAAGAATTCTGTTGCTCCACATTCAACACCTGGTAGTGTTGGTGTTCTGGATTTTGGCTCTTCAAATAGGTGTGTAATGATACCTCATTTTTTAAAAATTTGCATTTTCCTGATCACATATGATGTGGAGTGTGCTTATTTGCCATCTATATATCTTCTTTGGTGAAATGTCTGTTAAAATCTTTGGCCTATTTTTGAATCAGGTCATTGTCTTATTGTTGAGTTTTAAGAGGTTTTTTTTTTGTGTGTGTATAATTTGGATAACAGTCCTTTTTCAGATGTGTCTTTTGCAAAATTTTCTCCCAGTTATGGCTTGTCTTCTAATGTTCTTGATATTATCTTTTCATAGAGCATAGGTGTTTTAATTTTAATGATATCCTGCTGATCAATTACTTCTTCTCTGGATTATGTCTTTGGTATTGCATTTAAAAAGGTATCACCATGCCCAAGGTATCCTGCTTTTCTCCTATGTTATATTCTAGGAGTTTAATAGCTCACATTTAAGTCTATGAGCCATCTTGATTTAATTTTGGTGAAGAGCATAAGGTCTGTATCTAGATTTATTTATTTTTTCCTTGTGCATGTCCAGTTGTTCCAGAACCATTTGTTGAAGAAACTCTCTTTGCCCAATTATATTGCCTTTGCTCCTCTGCCAAAGATTAGTTGACTATATTTATGGGAACTATTCTGGGCTCTTTCTTCTTCATTGATCCACTTGTCTATTTTTGCACCAATAACCACACTGTCTTGGTTCTTGCAGCTTTTTAGTAATCTTGAAGTCAGGTAGAATCAGTTCTCCAACTTTGTTCTCTTTCAATAGCGTGTTGGCTATTCTGAGTCTTTTGCCTCTCCATAAAACTTCAGAATCAGTTTGTTGATTCTACATAGTTTGTCATTATGTACAAAATAACTTGCTGGTATTTTGATTGGGATTGCATTGACTCTATATATTAAATTGGAAGAAGTGACATCTTGACAATATTGAGTCTTTCTATCCATAAATAGGGAATAGCTCTCCATTTAATTAGCTCTTTTTTTCATTTTATTCATCTGAGTTTTACAGTTTTCCTCATATAGATCTTATATATACTGTTAAATTTATAGCTAAGTATTTCCTTTTAGGATTAATGTAAATAGTAATGTGTTTTTAATTTAACATTCCACAGTTCATTGTTGGTAAGTAGGAAAGCAATTGACTTTCGTATATTAACCTGTATCCTGCAACTTTCCTATAATTACTTATTTGTTTCAGGAGACATTTTGTTGGTTCTTTCAGCTTTTCTACATAGATGATCATGCCATCTGTGAACAATGAGAGTTTTACTTCTTTCTTCCCAATCTGTATACCGTTTGTTTCCTTTTTTTTTTTTTTTTTGCCTTATTATATTAGCAAGACCTTTCACTATGATGCTGAAAAGCAGCAGTAAGAGGGGACATCTTTGCCTTGTGTCCAGTCTTAGTGGGAAAGCTTCCATTTTCTCATCATGAATTATTATATTAGTTGTAGATTTTTTTGTAGCTAGTCTTTATCAAGTCAAAATATTTCCCTCTATTCCTAGTTTACTGAGTTTTTATCATGCATGATGTGTTGGATTTTGTCAAATGCTTTTTCTGTGTCTATTGATATGATAATACGATTTTTATTTTTTAGTCTGTTGATGGGATTGATTCCATTAATTGATTTAAAAATGTTGAATCAGGCTTGCATACCTGGGATAAATCCCACTTGGTCATGTTGTATAATACTTTTTATATATTTTTTATTTGATTTGCTGATTTTGTTGAAGGTTTTTGTATCTATGTTCATGAGAGATATTGGTCTATAGTTTCCTTTTCCTGTAATGTCTTTGTCTGGTTTTGATATTAGGGTAATGGTGGCGCCATAGAATGAGATAGGAAGTATTTCCTCTGTTTCTATCCTCTGAAAGAGATTGTAGAGTTGGTATAATTTCTTCCTTAAATGTTTGTTAGGATTCACTGGTGAACCCATCTGGGCCTGGAGCTTTCTCTTTTGGAAGATTATTTGCCATTGATTCAATTTCTTTGACAGATTTTGGCCTATTCAGATCATCCAACAACAACTGTGTGAGTTGTGGCAGGTTGTGTCTTTCAAGAAATTGGTCCATTTTCAGATTTGTGGGCATAAAGTTGTTATCCTTCTATTTTAAAAAAATATATATACATACACACACACACACACACACACACACACACACACACACATATGCCCATTATATATATACATATATAATATGCCCATCCACTTCTTAGATACATGGTAACAAATTATATGGACTTTTATCTGTCTTGGTCCCATTTTAGTAACATGCACAACTTGTCTTTCAAGGACTGGTAAAGATACTGTATTTAATTCAACCATAATGACAAATACCCTAGGACTCCATTCTGTCTGAATAACCACCTCCATTCTGTCTGAATAACCATAATATTAAGCAGTTTCTTAGCTTAATTACAATGTAAACTCTTTTTTGTATATTTAATTTAGCCAATGTTAGATCCATGTATGGTGTCTGAGGGTGAAAACCAGGTCTATTAAACTGTTTGTTTTCTTACATTTCATGAGATTTGGATTAGTTTTAGGCAAGTGGGTATAGAGGTAGGTGCCCAATAAATTACATAACTTCCCCCCTGCTTCTTTTAGTAGTACTTTCATTAATCAGGTTTCACAGTTATATGTGCATTTTCCTTTCGTCTACAGTCACAGGATTTCATCTGTGGGGTGCAGTGGTATCTACAGGGGTGGTCTGCACGTTCTACTGCACGCTGGTATGTCAAGAACATTATTTCTCCTTGCACGCTACATATTTGCTTTGCCAAATTGAAAATTCCTGTAGTTGTGTGCTGCCATCTGGGTTGTTCATACCTATTCTCCTATCTCCCACAATGTAACTTTTTTTTTGTTAAGGAATATTCAGTTTGGGGTAAAATTTGATCCTTTGTAGAACACTGACCTTAAATGAAAAATTTTTTTTTCATCTGAACCATGCCATGGTCCCTAATCTTGTCTTCTAATTCATTTTTACAGTTGCCAAATTATAGCTTTGTTTATATTATTCCTCAGCTCTTAGAAACCTGAGATGACTTCCTGTTGTCTTTAAGTAAGACAGTCAAAATATCTAAGAACCAGTATGGCAAGGGCACTGATAGTATAATAGAGGCTGGTCCTTAGCAATAGTGCAAGTCTTAAGGGATCCCCGACAGTCTAGGTATTAAACTTTTGATTGCTAGATCTTTAAGAAAGGGTTGGTTCAGCCAAGGTCAAAGGGACTGGAGGGGGATACCTGGGAAATTTGTGGCAGTGGCTAGTACAAAACAATTTTAGTATTTCAACAACTAGTATGACCTCCTGTGTGCATACTAGCTGAATATCAACCCTACCTATAGGATAAAATCTATGATATCGCTGTCTGAAATTTGACTCTGCATTTTCTTCCCAACGGTCTCTCCACCCACTCCATACCACTCCATCGACTCCTATATATATATGACCTAAAATGACATATATATATATATCTGGTCATGTTCAACATGCCATGTACTTTGACCTACTTATACTTCCTCCATGCTGTTTTCTCTTCTGGGAGGACTTTCCTTCTTTGCCTGTCTTATATTCAAAGGTTTGGCTTAAATATCACTTTCTCTTGAAGGCTCTCCCGACTTTACTATTTCCCTTGGCTGCACTTCTTGGCCAAGATCTATGGATTCATTAACTCTGTCAAGCGTAATGTATAAGCATATAGTTGCTTAGTAATGTCTGATACAAGTATTAATCCTAATACTCTTTCCCCTCAAAGGGTGGTCTTAAAGCAGTCATCTGGACAGATGTTTTTCAAATTGGGATCATGTTGGCTGGATTTGTGTCTGTGATTATAAAAGCTGTACTGATTCAAGGTGGAATCAGCACTATTCTAAATGATGCCTATAATGGTGGAAGATTAAACTTCTGGAAGTAAGTTGCTATTTACCTCTTAGTTAATAGGACTTTCCTTTTATGTAAAAATAATCTCTTTATTGAAATAGTAAGTTTACATTAGAAAACAAACAAACCAGTAAGGGTGTGGTACAGAAATTCAAAGCTGGCAAGTAAATGCGTAAGGAGTTTTCAGCAGGTCTGTAAGGGGCTTAAAACAGTCAGATGGTACTTATCTACTTGGTACTGAGGATGGTGCTTCCTCCAGGGAAGGGATTGATAGCAAAGAGTATTTTCTACAGATAGCACTAGCTAATTACCTTATCACCCACCCCACCCTGGGTGATAAGATAATTAGCTAGTGCATAGATTGAAGAGTGAGGTAGGGTGATAAAGGAATGAGCTATTGGAGAGATAGGAAAAGGAAACCTCCAAAGAAGAAAACACTAAAACAGTGATTCCATTTTGACAGTTCTGTGTCTCGAGCAGATGGGAGAATTTCTCTTTTGATATTGCCCTGGCAATATATAGTGTATTACTATTATGCCATATATAATACATAATCTGCATTATATACTATTATGTATTATTTTAAGAGAATTGACAAGAAGAGTTATGACTGATATATCAAGTGTCAGTACAGCACGAGATATAACATGTCTTAAACAGCTATTCAGTTTTCCTAAAGAAAGACTAATGGCGAAACTTGATATTTCACCACAAATATATCACACAATTTAAAAGGATCTTTAAAACACCTTATCTTTTAGGTCATTGGTGTCATTCTTATACATCGTGTTCAATGTGGAGAACCACTTATTCCCTCTTTAAACAGCCCTCTTTTGAGACAGGGAATCTGAAATCACTGTCAAGAAGAAAGAAAAATTTTGCTCGTGGTGGCTCTCTTCTGGCTTTCTGAAAATAGATGCTAATGTTTGAGAAGAGCTTTTTCATAAATTGAACAGGGCCAATGTGTTAATTTGCAAGAATGTATTACAGAGAATCAACTTCAACTGTTGTCAATATATATTTTTCCTTTTACCACAAGTTTAAGATTCCAAGGAAGAGAGCTTCTAATTAGCTTAGCTTGGCTGTGATTCCATCCCTTAGCTAGGGCAGAGAAGGACATTTTGATTGACAGCCATTTAGACTATTTAATGGAGAAATGGTAGTTTCCCCAGAGCAGACCTGGGTTGCTGTTACCAGAAGAGGGGGGGAATGGATACCAAGAAGCAGAAACAACCAGTGGCCACTCAGGAGACTGTTTACTCCCAAATTTCTTCTTAGTAGGCTATGTTGAGGGGAGAGAGTATATAGCCAATCCTTTTTCTGCAAGGTAATTGTCACTTTATACAAAAGATACACATATTGCTACATTGAAGTGATAAATGATACATCAGTAAGAGATTCTAAAAAGTAAAAGATTAGACATTTTAATGACCTTTACTTTGAAGGTTGCCAACCAATTAAGTAATAATGAAAAGACTTACTGTATATTCCTTGTTATTCAGATATATTTTAAGAATAATGTGGGTAAAAGATCTGTTCTGTTTGAGATCAATGAAGAGATGGATTTTGGGTTGGTATTTTTCTGTACAGTTTGTAGTTGGCATAAGTATTCTTTATGGCCTAACACCGCTGAATGGGATGTTCTAAACCTTGTATTACTTTTCTCAAGTAGCTCGCTGAATCCTTTTGGCTTTTGACTTCCATTAGCTAATAGAGTAGTTACTTTCTCTATGGGAGAAAGGATCAACACTCTTGAAATTCTTAGACTTTGATAATACATATTAGAGAATGGAACAGAGACTCTCATCTTCCCATAGGATTGCTGGAATATGTGTAATATTGGAACACTTTATTTAACTGATCTCAAATATAGATTTTAAATGGATTTGCAGAATTTCATAATGTTCATAAAATTTCCATGAAAGCCAATTTTGCAGAAATTTTTCAAGCTTATATTGTATACATTAGGGATGAACAGAAACATTCCTTCTAAGGTGATACACTAAGAAGGGTTAAAAGATGTATCCAATGTACTTTCTTCGTAACAATATTTTGTACATGTCATAAGGTGACTTTCAACTATTAGTATTTAGCTTGTGCACACAGCATTTTAAGAAAGCATGACTATAATGGCATGTCAGTTGTAGAACATGAAAACCTTTAAACTGTATTAATTGAATTCTTAAGCTTGAATGTAAATTAGAACTATGATATACATGTGCTAGAAGAGGAATTATACACACAAAATATGTCAATTTTGTGTTCATTTCAGTACCATATCTATTATTGCTGTGGTATAATTAGGCTGGTGTCAAAGTAATTGCAGTTTAAAAGGTTAAAAATTGAAAAAAACTGCAATTACTTTTGCATCAACCTAATACTTAGGAACCTTTCTCTTTCTCTCTTTTTTCAGCTTCATGCTCTTTGATTACAGCATGGTGGACTTGTTTACATTATTTCCTATGGCCATGGGAGAAAAATTTATATAAATGCTCAGAATGATTAGAATATTCATTTCCCCCTAGTCTCATGCAGAATTCCCACATCTCTGGAAGTATCAATTTTATTTCATTGAATTTAAGTTAGGAATATTTCTACCTTTTATAATACTTAATAAATATGTACATATTTATGCATTTGTATATAGTTATGTATTTATACATTGCTTGCTTCCAAAAATATTCTGAGAGGATGTCTGTAGTTTTTCTGCCAACAGTTGAGATTTGTTTTCTGTTTGTTTTTATTTAGTTTTGATCCTAACCCTTTGCAAAGACACACATTCTGGACAATTGTTATAGGAGGGACCTTCACGTGGACCGGCATATATGGTATCAACCAGTCCCAAGTGCAGAGATTTATTTCCTGCAAAAGCAGAGCCCAGGGAAAACTGTAAGCCAAACTATACTATATGTATCATTAATAACCATTAGTTGTTTTTATGGAAACTCTTTCATAAGTCAAGCTTTGCTCAAGTTTTAAGTCTTTTGTTTTAAGTGAACTTCCAAGAGATAAATGATATACTTATGAAAGGACCAAGTAAAGTTGTACTGTATGTTTTAAATCAGATATTTAAAACTATGTATATGAATTATAAAGTAAAACAAATCTTATCAAATAAATTGGTATTTATTATGCATGTTTGTATCAGGAATTATGGGGAAAGAAAATTATAAATATATGGCTCTTGTTATGAAGTAACTGAGCAGCAAATTAGGAAAATATATGCAAGTATATGAAAAGCGAAATAACACTAGAGAGGTATGACAGTTCCATGAAACAATATAACAATAGGGGAAATGTTCCAGAGCATTACAGTGCCAGGTGGGCTGGTGTATTTTATTTTCAAACACAGTCATGGGGTTAGAACACTGCTCTAAGTCTTGCTATTTGAGTGATCCTGGGCGAGTTAGTCTAGCTGAACTTTAGTTTCTAAAGTTGTGAAATGAGCAGAAGAAATACTATACATCTCACAGGAGGTATTATAAAATACTGTGTTCAACGCACACGTGGTAGGGGTCCAGTAAGTGTGAATTCCTTTTTCCAAATCAAATCATGGGATATGAATCGTGGTTGAGAGATTACTGTAAACTAGGCAGAGCCTGAAGAATGATCAGATGTGGGCAGGGGGAAAAGAGTGGGAGAGCATTTCAGGCAGACAGAGTAATTTGGACAAAGCATAGAGGTCGGAAGGATGACATGGTCAGGGAATTCTCAAGCCCATCTTGGCTTGAGCAAAAGAGTATGAACAGTGGCTGGTTCTTTCTCAGAAGGCCTCAGATAAGCTTGGTGATCACCACTCTGCACGCTGATAGATAAGGCTGACTGGGCCCCCACACACATTTAGGGGCTTAAAAACTACATAGCTTGATTACGGGTAACAGGGTGGTCGGAGCAGGAAAAGAACTGGCAATTCTGTTTCTATTTAAAGGAGAACATGAAAATACTGTTATGTGACATGTCAGAACTCAGCATACTGAGAATAAACTTTTTTAGACATTATCTGTCTCTGGAAAATTCCACAATGAAAGATCTATACGAATATGAGTACACTGACTGGATACGCAGGCCCTGAAAGGCGAGCTTAAGAGTTGTGCTATTCTGAGGAATTTTGAAGGAATATCATTTATATACCCAGCAATCCACTGGACTTTAAAGCTGTACTGGAACTGATGCCTCTCCCAAAGTAATTGTGCACACGCTCTTCTGTTCCATTGGGAACATGAAGCTCAAGAAGGCCACTTTTATAACTAAAAGAAGAGCATGAGAACTTTCTTATAAAGAAATAATTTCCTTCAGAATAGCCCCATGGACCTTAACAAGGCAGACTCCCTGAGCTCAGGGGAACCATTTTCTCTGGCTTCCTAGCACTGGCTCCATGAGAAGAATGAATCCCAGCTCAAAAATCAAGACCTACTGACATTGATTGACTGGGAACAATATCAGATGTTGATAAGTGATCTATTTGAATGGCATTAAAGTAAAATAAAACAATGTAGTGAAGTATTAACCTCATATATAAGCAAGGGGGGTGTCTGAGCAGGAAAGTGTCTAGGTATATTTTATGATAATTTGGAGATGAGATATAGTTATCCCATTTTTAGACAATAACAAAATATAGAGTAAATTTAGCCAATCAAGGGAAAAGGCTACCAGTCTGTTGTTTGGCACCTCTTATAGGGTGGGTTCTCCCAAAAGCAGACTTTGAGATGGAGGTAAGCATGCCAGAGTCTACTAGGGAATCACCACCTGTAGAAGAGAAGGAAGGGAAGAAAGCAGGATTGGCTTGAGGAAGAAGTTGGACTGTAATGCAGTGTCAACTCAGGCCTTGGGGGAGCTCTAAAGCTGAGATGATTCTTCAGACTTATCCCGAGTGAGGGTGAGGGTGCTGGGCCTTCAAACATCTGAATCCATGAGTCATTAGACTGAGGTGCTCCACGGAAGGAGGCATGACTTGGAGGGTGATATCTCTCTTCATCCTAAGGCAGCTCATCACAGTGTCTACTATAGCACCACTGGGGAAAAACATGTGGCCACCTGAGTGAGAGCAATGTTTACTAGTCACTGATTATGAAGACATAGCATTCAATGGCATGAATACTGACAATCTCAATAACTACCATTCAACAAGTGTTGATTACATGCCAAGCGCTGTGCTGTATAACATATGCCATTTCATTTAATCTTATAACTCTGTGAGGTAGACATTGTTCTCTCTGGGTGTGAATGAAGAAACTGAGGATCGGAGAGACTAAAGGACTTGCCCAGGGTCACATATGGTGGGTGGAGCCAGGATTTATGCTTATGTCTGACTCCAGTGCTGTTACGTAAACTTTTGCACTCTACTGGAGCACACACCATGTATTATAATGATGAACACTGCTTGGGAAGATACTGTCCAAGGAATACAGGTTTGCCTTTCATACCTAATGTACGGTGTTACAAACTACATTCAAACACGTTTGATGAGGTGCTATGTAGATGATAACTATGTTTAGCAGTTTAGTATTACTTTTAAAAGGTAAATGAGGTATAGTTACTGATCTGTTGACCATTAACAATCTTTGTTTTATGACAAGAAGCCCTGAAATAGTGTAATTAGATACCATTATAAAGCTAGTAATGCTCATGGAACTCTGACCAGGAGAATACATTCATTCAGTGGGAAAACCTTACCCAGTCTAAGGACTTCCAAACACATTATTGATTGACATCATAAGCATGTGATGGCCTGGCTAGGCCAGGATAAAATAAAGAGCCTTTTTGATAAACAAAAGATAGTATGCATTCATCGAATCTAATTACGAAAGCCTTTTCTGTTTACGTAATAAGTTTCCTAATTGTTGGGATGCGAATTACAATTGCCATTGGCTGGTTTTTGTTTTTCCCCCCACTTCTTTAGGTCTCTCTACATTAATCTTGTGGGACTCTGGACAATCCTGGTCTGTGCACTGCTTTCTGGGCTCGCGCTATATTCTAG
The DNA here is from genome assembly GCF_057876585.1 of Rhinolophus sinicus. Classification (NCBI taxonomy): domain Eukaryota; kingdom Metazoa; phylum Chordata; class Mammalia; order Chiroptera; family Rhinolophidae; genus Rhinolophus; species Rhinolophus sinicus. The sequence goes on from NC_142501.1 coordinate 19,775,085, forward strand.
GTACCATGATTGTGACCCTTGGACAGCCAAGAAAGTATCAGCTCCAGACCAGGTTCAGTACCATGTCTTTCTTACATGTGCATGAATGACATTCAGAAAGCTTATTAGTTGGGAGGAAAGAATATTCATGTTTTTGTAGAGAAACAGTAAATAGGTACAATATAATCGTCTTTCATTTCTATGAAGCATTTGGCAAAATTTTATTTTAGCAGATATAGCAAGAATGAAGACTGCTGTACCCGAGATTAACATATTCAAATACCTGAGAAAATTTCAAGCCAAGTGTTAACAAGAAATAGTCCAGGCTAGGAGTAGAAAAGTTTGCGAACATAGTTTAAAAGAAAACCAAAACTATACACAAACCGTGTTACTGTAGAACATTTTGTCAGTATTGTTAGATTGCTCATTTACAGTTTACCTGCCAATTTTTATTTAATTTTTTTAATTTAAGTATAGTTGGTACACAATGTAACATTAGCTCTATTAGTTTCAGGTATATTATTATAGTGATTTGACATCTTTGTACCTTAGAATGTGATCGCCCCACTAATTCTAATAATCATCTGTCACCGTGCAAACTTACCACAATATCATTGACTATATTCTCCTTACCTTCCAGTTTTTAAATGATACAGAAATGGATCTAATAAGTAAACATTTAGTGAATACCATGTGATGAGATTCTGTGCCAAGTGCTTTGCAGTATTAGTGCTCACAACCCTGTAATTCTAATTTTATAGATGAGGAAATGAATGAATCTCACAGAGGTTATAAAACTTGCTCAGGTCACATAGCTAATAAGTAAGAATAACTGCAGGCACTCATCAGATATTTTCCATTGGGCCAGGCACTATCATAAGTGTTTTGTATAAATTTCAACTTTTAATCCTCACAGCTACACTCTGAGGTAGGTTGTATGATTATTTCCTTTTGAAAGATGACGAAACTGAGACACAGAGAAGTTAAGTAATCAGCTAGTAAACCTGGAGCCAGAATTCAACCCAGGCAGCCTGCCAACAGAATCCTAACTTTGAACCTCTATGTCATGTACCTCCTTCAGAAAGTAGAGCTAGAATTCAAACCCAGGACTGCCAGACTCCAAAGCCTGAGTTCTTGTTCTCAGTTCTTCCCAAAATTATTTTCTAAGACTTGTTTATAAATCAAGAGCCAGAGCATTCATTAGAATGAAGAAAGGCTGACTTTTGTGTTGGTGCAAATGCATCACATACGAGGCCTGACAATTAAGTTTGCGAACTCATCCTAGAAAAAGGCTACATACCTCATTGCTGAATATCACTATGGTCACCTTCTAAGTACTCCCCTTGGGAAGCTATGCACTGACATCAGTGCCTAGTCCACCCTTCAAAGGAATTTTGGAACTCTTTTTCTGGAATGGCCATCAGAACTGTCGTTGTATTACCCTTGATGTCCTGAATGTCATCAAAATGTATTCCTTTCAATATTTCCTTTATTTTGGTAAAGAAAGAAGTCATTGGGGGCCAGATCAGGTGAGTAGGGAGGGTGTTCCAATACAGTTATTTATTTACTGGCTGAAAACTCCTTCACAGACAGTGTCATGTGAGCTGGTGCATTGTCGTGATGCAAGAGCCATGAATTGTTGGTGAAAAGTTCAGGTCATTTTCATGCAGCCTTTTCAGCACTTACAAATAGTAAACTTGGTTAACTGTTTGTCCAGTTGGTATAAATTCATAATGAATAATCCCTGTGATATCAGAAAAGGTCAGCAACATCATTGCAACAAGTTCGTGAACTTAATTGTCAGAACTCATATTCCCCCGAAACTACAACTTTGTGGGATTAGAAAATGAGAGAGCATCCTTGAGCTGCGTATCTCAACCCTATCTTAACACATGCCCTCCTTTCAGTAAACAGATCCTTCCTATTTGTTCAGAGAATCCAAGAATCATGGTTATACTGAATATGGACGCACTTTTCCATTATATTCCTCCTAGTCAAGATTATTTGTGATGTTTGTCAATCTTTATCATCTGTAGTTTGTATCATGAAGACAATAGGGATTTAAAAAAACATTTTTAATATATCTTCCCTTTACCCTGAGGGGGGAAAAAAATCCCTACAACTTCCTAACCTTGAGACTTCTTATAGAAACCATTCAAGGGTCTCTTGCATGCAGGCACCTATCACTTGGAGAGTATATACTAAATTTTTTGAGAAAGAAAGAGGTTTTCTCCTCACAGGATGTTTCCAGTACTGTGTTGTTTGTTATAGGGTTAATTCAATTAATATTTCACTGAGGATACAGTGCAAATAAGGCACAGTCAGTTGAAGATGATGTCAAAATCTTTACCTGAGGAATGCGAAGATATATTTCTGCTACACTCTGCTGGAGCTCACTCCAAGGAAACAGGATCAGTGCCTAGATGTAGTTTTACTATTTTTTTTTTCTCTATCAATCTTACCTCGTTGATACTACGTATACCTGAGGGGACTATTCAGAACATGAAATATCAAACCAAAGATTTTAAGAAAGTTGATGATAAGTTAGAGTATTTTAGATCTTGTTATGATACTGACAATAGAAACTTGACTTTTGCTTATGTATAGAATACCTCTTGAAGTTAAACTTTTAAGATATCTTGGAAAAATGAGGTCTTAATCTTGTATAGAGAGAAGTGCTAGTCTTTTTTTTCTGTGAATAGTTAGTAAGCTTTGGAGAACATGGAGGAAGCATTGCTCAAACAATTCAACACAGACCCGTGCAACAATGGATGATGTTCGTCCATGTCCCATCGGCAAACCATTGTTAAATGAAATCAAAGAGGCTGATAAGGTGGAGCCTGTCCTCTACACTCCCCTATGGGAGAAGGAATCAATAATCTTTCATTGCAAATGAGAGGACATTTTTCTGGAAAATTATCCACTTAGGACCCTTTTGATTTAAAAATCAAACTTGCTGAAAGACTGCTATATAACATGGTGCTGAAATCATATACCTTCCCATCCTTATTTAATAGTTAAGTTTTAAAAAGTAACTTATTAAAAAGCAAGTTGGTATGAGGAACTTTGTGAAAAGAAGCACGTTTCAGGAATTTAACACGTTGCGTATGGATCACGAGAATCTTCACTGAGGGATTTAAACCCCGCCGTACGCAACGTGTTAACGAGGTTACTTTTCACTTGTCAGTCTGTCTCATGCAGCTATAATGACATTTTCAGTCCTGGGCAGTGATTAAAGTTCACAAGGATAGCTTTGAGTCATCAAGTAAAGTTAAATTAAGTGAATGTTGCTCACTTAAGCACAGAGGTGTGTAAAATGTTCCCTTTAAATGGATTTGTTATTTCAAAGAATGAGAATAACTACCTTTTTATCAAGCATTTAAAATACTATATTCCATGTCCCATACTAAGAGCTTTATATAGATTATCTAATTCAAATTCTATGGCAACTCTATGAGGTTAGTATTATTGCCCCTACGCTACAGATGAGGAAACTGAGGCTAGAGAAATTAAGTAACAAAAGCTACATCTGTCTGTCTGAATCCAGAGGCGGTAAACCTAACTACTGTGCTGTTCTTTTCTTTAAGTCTCAGCAGTTAAAAAAAAAAAAAAGAGTTTAATTTTAGATATTTAGAAGTTTCAGTTATGTGGAATAGCTACCTGTCTTTATTGTGGAACACAAGGTAAATGAGGCATTATAAATTTTATTTGATCGCAAATAGCACTCAGGAGTAAATTTTGGAATTTTTTAGCTCATGCCGTATTTGGTACTGGACATTCTGCAAGATTATCCTGGACTTCCTGGACTTTTTGTGGCCTGTGCTTACAGTGGAACATTAAGGTATGTACTCTGACTCTAATAACATGGTTTCCTTGTTGAGATCTTTCTTTTGTTATTGGATATTTGGGGGGATAAAGCTGAATTCTAGACATGGGGCACAGATGCTCCAAAGGAGGCAACCTACTTGGGTATCCTCTCTGTTGGTCTAACTCTTGTCTCTATGGGTTAGCAGTCTGTTATCCCACTTTTAACTTGGTCCCTACTATCTAATAAACTGTCACCTCCCTGTAGAGTCACAATGATGATAATCAGTTGATGGTAGCATTCACTGAGGATCAAAAACGTGTGCTCATAGTCTTGGTTTTAAATATACATGTGGCTAAAGCATGGTCAAATGGAAAATTAGAATTAAAATCTCCTATTTACATGCTGAATAATATACACTGACCAAAGAATCTTGTTTTGTGTTTGAACTTATTCATTGCACTTTTCTTTCTGTGTTTGCTCCACAGAATTCTTAACATGTGCAGCATATGATAGTGAGGAACCAGGAAATTAGTATTACTGATATTTATGGCATATGTTAGTGAGGATTCATGGCAATCCTCTCTATGCACGAAGAAAAATATGTTTTGAAATCATGATATAATAATACTGCATAATATTGAAGCTGAATAATAATGAATGTCAACTATAATTTTATATACATGTATATATATATATATGGTCACAAGAAATGGAATACAGCATAAGGAAGACAGTGGAAATGTAATGGCTGTATGCAATGTCAGAGGGTAGTAGATTGGGGGAAGGAGGTTACCACTTTGTGAAGGGTATAAATGATAAACATCTAACTATTACAGTATTTTGTACGCATGAAACTAATAAAATATTTTTTTAAAATTCTGCATAATCTATGTAGATTTTTTCCATAGACACTGAGTAGTAATTGCAAAATGGAAGCAACATTAAATTATCCTTTTTCTCTATTAAGCCTATGCATGTTTCCTGAATCATACTTGGATAAGAGTTTCCCGGAAGATCACTAAAAATAATGTAGTAGAAATCTGGTTAAATTTCAGAATTAACAATTTGTTTTTTCCCTTTTTCCTTCCAACTTAAAGTATGATTAAAATTCAAATATTATAACAAAAATGTTACTTTCCCTTACAGCACAGTGTCCTCCAGTATTAATGCCTTAGCAGCAGTAACTCTGGAAGATCTAGTCAAACCTCACTTCAAATCACTTTCAGAAAAGTCTCTCTCTTGGATTTCCCAAGGACTGAGTAAGTTTCCATTTTCACAATTCCATTTTAGCTCTGGGAGATGATTTTTAGATATACCAGCAATTCTTTCCCATGGAAGACACAGGGGAAGAACCTCTGAGTGTAAATATATATACATATGTGTGCCTGTGACTTTGCCATCAAGATCTGGGAGACATGTCAAACAGTTAATTGTCAGGGACCACAAAGAACAATTTCTAGGTGTCTTACTTAGTTTTCCTTTCCTGCCTTCTTCTTAACCCAAATCTGTTAAAATTCTTAACCACAGAAAAAAATTCAATCGTTTTCAACTTTAGACCTCAATTTTAAGAAATAGCCTTAGTTTGGAACCAAGAGCCACACTTTTTCTATAGTACCCGAGAAGGAGCTAGCTGTCAGTTTAAGGTAATAGTCTGTGTGTTATGAAGTGAAGATAAAGAAACAGAGCATCATGATTTTTGACCTGACTTGATTGGTTGTTCTGTCTGCACACGTACGCTGTCCTGGAGATGGTCTATAAAATTGTGCAAGGAAAGCTCAACTTCTGTTCTTAGATTATAGAACATGATTAGGGGTTAAATATCAGCTTGAACAAAAGGTTTAAAGACCTCTCGTTCCCAAGTGTCCCAAATGTAATATCTGTCTCAAAGACATCTGCCTAATGTACTTCCTTCTTTATTTTGACATCTTGGGTATACATGTTTTGGAATGAACGACCAACAAAACTTTATGAGAGGGCTAACGGTTCTAAACCTCAGCAGAGTAACACTCATAGACTTTCAAAGAAATTGTAAAGGTGCTCTGTTTTGAGCCATAATTCTGTATATAATTGTCATGACTATTGCCTGGAATAAGTACTCAATTTATTCCCGTATTCTTCAGTGTCCCCTAAATTTAAACAGCATTGCATCATTTTATCATGTACCCAGTTTTAATCCTCGAGCATAATTTCAGAATGATACAATATTTCCTGAAGAGTGTTTAGACTGGCTCATTGCGAGGTTATTGAAAGGGGGTGGTTTAGTGGAATGAATAGAAGCTTTTGAAACCAGTTAAACCCAATCTTGCTTCATCAGTGTACTACTCACTGTTAGGCTTGAGCAAACAACCCATTTGAGCCTCTGATTCTTTATATGGAAAATAGGAAAAAATAATAATTACCTTGCAGGGATACTATGCGGATTAGAGATAATGCATATAAAACAAGAGGCAGTAGCTGGTGCTCAAAGAATGATGCTGATGATGATTAATAGAGAGATTTATATTAAATTATTATCTCAAGATATTTACAGTAAGGATATCACAGAGAATAACACAGCAGATGCTTTGAATGTGTTTCCAATGGCTTTGAATATCAGAATCCACTATGAGGACAGTTCATGAGCTATCAAATGGAGAAGAATCAAATTAAATATGTTGGAAATATTATTTACTTTAGGATTCAGAGGCATAAAAAATTATTGCAATAAGAGCTCTTTGCAAAGAATTAAGTAAGATTTTCCATTTAGATGCAATAAGATTATTTACTTAATATACTTAACAAAGATGTGAGGGTTAGTGTAAGTAATATAGGAATAACATACTAATCTAATGAATGCACTAATTTTATTGACTGACGTGATTTTCGCTGAATGAAAGCCGTTAAAAATAAAATTGGTGTGTGTCAGGGGGAGTTTTCCTATCACTTAAACAATAAAACATGTACTTGGGGAAAATCTGGAAAATACTGAAAGCCAAAAGACCAAAAAAATATTAAAATAAAAAAGTCCCATAATCCGACCACCAGTGGTGGCTTGGGAATTTCTATAAACAACTTTGGGGGAAACAATTTAGTAGAAGCACTCGTCTTGAAGCTGCCTTTCTTTTCTAGTTTAACAGGAAAGGTTGGGTCTGTTGATGGAGATTATGAGAGGGCTAATGGTCCGAGACCATATCCTGGTGGGGATTGACACTTTCCAGGAGAAATGAACACTTACAGTCAGAAGACTCTAATTCCCCATGTTTATTACTCTCCTACCCCACCAATGTTGTGCAGAGCAGAGCTGAATTGTGTCCTATTTTTCCCAAACGGAAAACAGAGACCTGAGCCTTCCTTTATAAAAAAAATGTTGATGGAGAATTAGATGAATAACAATAGTTCTTCGCATTAAAATCCTTAGAGTTAATTCTAGGGATTCTTATATAACCTGATGTTGTAATTAATCCTTGGACACAATATCAGGGTTTTCTTACCTCTTTACACATTGCTGATCCTGTAGGAAAACACCCCTCCCCCTCCTCTTTTGCTGGCTCTGACGTACATGGTCATTCTTTACCACAGTCATGTTATTCACTTTGAATCCAAGGTGTGGTAGCTTATTCTATTGAGAATTCTAATCCTCTGGATCTAGACTTTACGCTGGCTTTTATGTCACCCATTTAGGTGTGCTGTTTGGAGTCCTGTGTATTGGAATGGCTGCACTGGCATCGCTAATGGGAGGTTTGTTACAGGTAAGAGTTGACCCTCAAAACTTTGAGTCATAATCACTAAATTCTTCTTTTCATGTTTAATGTTGATGTGACCATCTTTCCAGACTTCTCTTTATATATATCTACACATAGACATAGCAAGGAACAGAGGACTAAATTCTTAAAACTTTGCTTTAACTTTCTATTTTGAGATAACTATAAACTTACATGCAATTGTAAGAAATAGTAATACAGAGATCTCATATACTTGTTACCTGGTTTCCCTCAATAACATCTCACAAAAGAATAGTACACCATTGCAACCAGGATATTGACAAGAGATGGAACATTTCCATCACCACAAGAATCCCTCATATCGCCCTTTTATAGCCACACCCACTTCTCTCCTGCCCTGACTTCCTCCTTAACCTATGGCAATCACTAATTTGTTCTCCAGTTCTATAATTTTGTCATGTCAAGAATGTTATATAACTGGAATCATATAGTACATAACTTTTTGAGATTGGCTTTTTTCACTCGGCATAATTCTCTGGAATTCATCCAGGTTGTTGTGTGTATTGACAGTTGGTTCCTCTTTATTGTTGCATAGTATTCTTTGGTATGGATGTGCTACAGTTTTTTTTTAACCACTCACTTGTTGAAGGGACATTTGGGTTGTTTCCAGTATTGTGCTACTATGAATAAATCTACTATAAGCATTCATGTATGGGTTTTTGTGTGAACTTAAGTCTTCATTTCTCCGGAATAAATGCCCAAGAGTGTAATTGCTGAGTGGCGGTTGCATTTTTACCTTTAAAGAAAACTGGTAAACTATTTTCCAGAGTGACTGCACCATTTTTATACCATTAACATGTATGAATGGTCCAGTTTCTTAACATCCTTTCCAGCATTTAGTAATATCTCTAGTTTTTATTTTGGCCATTCAGATAGGTGTGTAGTGATATCTCATTGTGGTATTAATTTGCATTTCCCTAATGGCTGATGATGTTAAACATTTTTTTCAGTCATTTACCAACTGTATACCTTCTTTCATAGAATATCGCTTATCTTTTGCTCATGTTCTCATTGAATTGTTTGTTATTTTTACTGTTGAGTTTTGAGTGTTTTCTATATGTTCTAGATAAGAGCTCTTTGTCAGACATGTGGTTTACAAATATATTTTTCACTTTGTAACTTATCTTTTCACCCTGTTGACAGGGTCTTTTACAGAGCAAAAGTTATTTTTATTTTGAATAAATCCAATTTATTAAGTTGTTTTCTTATGGATCACGCTTTTGATGTCAAGTCTAAGAACTCTTTGCCTTGCCCCAGCTCTTGAAGATTTTCTCTTATGTTTCTTTTCTAAAAGTTTCAGAATTTTACATTTTATAATTATGTCTGTGATCCATTTAGAGTTAATTTTTGTGTAAAGTGTGAGACTTAGGTTGACATTCTTCCCTCCTCTCCCTCATGGATATCAGATTGCTCCAGTACCACTTGTTGAAAAGGCTATCTTTCTTCCATTGAATTGACTTTGCACCTTTTGTCAAAAATCATTTGGGCATATTTATGTGGACTATTTCTGGATTCTATGTTCTACTCCATTGATCGATGTGTCTATCCTTTGGTAATACCGTAGTCTTGATTACCATAGTTTTATAATAAGTCTTGAATTCAGGAAGACTGAGTTTTTCTACTTTATTCTTACATTTCAAAATTGTTTAGATATTCTAGTTCCTTTCCCTCCCTATATGAAGTTTAGAATAATCTCCATATCTAAAAATCTTTCTAAAATTTGATAGGATTATGATTAAACCTGTGTATCAGTTTGGAGAAATTGTATCTTTACTATGCTGAAACTTTTAATCCATAGTAGATCTGTCCATTTATTTATATTCTCTGATTTTTTCCATCACCGTTGTGCAATTTTCATTATACTAGTCCTGTATATATTTAGTTTGATTTACACCTAAGCATTTCATTTTTGAATGATTGTAAATGGTATTGTATTTTTAGTGTTGATGCCCATGCCCATGTGTTCAGTAATATATAGAAATACAATTGATTTTTCTGTATTTATCTTATATCCTGTGATCTTGCTGAATTTACCTATTAGTTCTTGGGATTTTCCACATACATAATCATGGTATCTTCAAATAGGGACAGTTTTATTTTTTCTTTCCAATCTGTTTCTATACCTCTTATTTTCTTATTGCACTGGCTTCGGCTTCCACATCATGTTGAATAAGAGTGGTGAGAGTGTAATCCTTGCCCTGTTTCCCAATCTGAGTGGAGAAAGTATTCAGTCTTTCACTCTTAAGTACAATGTTAGCTATAGGTGTTTGGTTCATGCACTTCACTAAGTTAGGGAAACTCTCCTCTATTTCTATTTTTCTGAGAGTTTTTATTATGAATGAGTGTTGAATTTTGTCAAATACTTTTTATGCATCAATTGATCTAATCATATGATTTTCTTTTTTAGCCTGTTGATATGGTAGCTTATATTGATTGATGTTCAAATGTTGAATTGGCCTTGCCTACCTGGAATCAACTTCACTTGGTCATGGAGTATAGCTATTTTTCTATATTGCTGAATTCTATTTTCTAATACTTTGTTAAGGATTATTGTATTTATATTTATGAAAAATATTCATCTGCAGGGATTTTTTGCTTTTTTTGTTTTTGTGCGTTATGTGTGTGCATGTGTGTTTCCACTGTCTTTGTCTGATTTTGGTGTCAGAGTCATACTCACTTTATAATATAAATTGGGAAAAGTCTCTCTTATTTTCTGGAAGAGATTGTGTAAAATTGGTGTTAATTATTCTTTAAATATTTGGTAGAATTCTCTAGTGAAACCATCTAAACCTGGAGATTTCATTTTGTGGTGATTTAAAATTATGAAATCAATTACCTTAATAGTTATAGAGCTATTCAAATTATGTTTCATAATGGATGAATTGTGGTAGTTTGTGTTTTCAAGGAATTAGTCTATTTCATCTAAGTTGCCAAATTTATGTGTGGAGAATTATTCATTCCCTTATTATCCTTTTTTTGTCTGCAGTGTCTATAGTGATAACCCGTTTCATTTCTAATGCTGGTAATTTTGTCTTCTCTCTCTCTCTCTCTCTCTCGCTCTCGCTCTCGCTCTCGCTCTCTCTCTCTCTCTCTCTCTCGTCTTGCTAGAGGCATCTTAATTTCATTGATATTTTCAAAGAACTAGCACCTTATTTCATTGATTTTCTGGGTTTTTTTTGTTTGTTTTCAACCATTGACTTTTGCTTTTATCTTTATTATTTTCTTCCTTCTGATTGCCTTGGGTTTATTTTGCTCTGTTTGAACTAGAACCTTAGATTACTGATTTGAGAGTTTTCCTTTTTTATAATGTGTATACTTATTGCTAAAAAGTTTACTCTCAGCAATGGTTTAGATGTGTCCCACAACTTTTTGTATTTCCTTTTTAATTTGTATTTTCAAGTTTTCTTTGAGATGTCATTTTGACCGATGGCTTATTTAAAAGTATGTTATTTAGTTTCCAAGTGTTTGGAGATTTTTATGTTATCTTTCTGCTATTGATTTCATTTCATTTCAATGTGGTCAGAAAACATACATTTTGTATGATTTTAATTCAAGCAAGTCTATCAGCAGCATTTTTTCCAACAGCATTTGCTCATTTCATGTCTCTGTCACATTTTAGTAATTCTTTCAATATTTAAAACGTTTCCATTATTATATTTGTTATGGTGATCTGTGATCAGTGATTGTTGATGTTACTATTTTGTTTTGGGGCGCCACAAATTGTGCGCATGTAATATGGCAAACGTAATCAATAAAAGCGTGTGTTCTGACTGTTCCACTGACCAGTCGCTCCTTCATCTTTTTCCCTCTACTCAGGCTGCCCTATTCCCTGAGACACAACAATATTGAAATTAGGCCACTTAATAACACTACAGTGTCCTCTAAGTGTTTAAGTGAAAGGAAGAGTTGCACATCTCTAACTTTAAATCAAAACCTAGATATTATTAATTTTAGTGAGGAAGGCATATGGAAAGCCAAGATAAGCCGAAAACTGGGCCTCTTGCCCCAGTTAGCTGAGTTGTGAATGCACAGGAAAAATTCTTGAAGATAATTAAAAGTGCTACTCCACTGAACACATGATATGCTGATATGGAGAAGATTTTTAGTGGTCTGGAGAAAAATCAAACCAGCCACAACTTTCCTTAAGCCAAAGTCTAATCCATAGAAAGGCCCTAACTCTTCTCACTTTAATGAAGGCTGAGAGAGATGAGGAAGCTGCAGAAAAAAGTTTGAAGCTAGCAGATGTTAGTTTATGAGGCTTAAGGAAAGAAGCCTTCTCCAAAGCATGAAAGTTATGAGAAGCAGCAAGTGCTGATGTAGAAGCTGCAGCAAGTTTTCCAGAAGATCTAGCTACATGTTGAAGGTGGCTACACTAACCAAGAGATTCTTAGTGTAGCTGAAATGCCTTATATTGGAAAGAGATGACAATATAATAGAAATGATAGATAGCTAGAGAGGAGAAGTCAGTGCCTGGCTTCAAAGCTTCTAAAGACAGGCTGACTCTCTTGTTAGAGGAAAATGTAGCTGGTGACTAAGTTGAAGCTAATACTCACTTACTATTCCCCAAATCCTAAGGGTCTTAAGAATTATGCTAAATCTACTCTGCCTGTGCTATATAAATGGAGCAGCAAAGCCTGGATGACAGCACATACGTTTACAACATGATTTACTGAATATTTTAATCCCACTGTTGAGATGAGACCACTGCTCAGAGAAAGAGATCCCTTTCAAAATATTACTACTACTGACAATGCACCTGGTCACCCCAGACCTCTGATGGAGATTTACAAGATTAATGTTTTCCTGCCTGCCAATACAACATTCATTCTATAGCCCATTAATCAAGGAGTAATTTTGACTTTCTAATCTTACTATTGAAGAAATACATTTTGTAAGGTGATAAATACCATAGATAGTGATTTCTTGGGTGGATCTGAGCAAAGTAAATGGAAAACCTTCTGGAAAGGATTCACCATTCTTTATGCCATTAAAAACATTTGTGATTCATGGGAGGAGGTCAAAATATCAACATTGACAGGAGTTTGGAAGAAGTTGATTCCAACCCTCATGGGTGATGTAGAGGGTTCAAGACTTCAGTGGAGGAAGTACCTGCCGAGGAGGAGGTGTTGAGACTATCAAAGCACAAAAGAATGATGTGATTGATTATTAACTTCTGCGAGAACAAGGCCCGGAAGAGTGGTAATCACTCTTGACTTAAGCATTCATGTAGGTGCTCCCATTGTCTCATGATGTTCCAGCTTCCTTACATTTTACTGCCCTTCTTAAGGGTACCTGAAAGATCATATAGATACTTGAGACTAAGAAGCAAAAGCTTCCAAGTTCTAACGATCTCTTCACCAGTGACAAGACTGCCATGTTTTTCAGGAGGAGGCCAGAGACATTAAATCCTCATCCTAATGAAATTAATTGGAAACACTTTAACTTTGGATTCGACATTCCTAATTGCTGACTTTTTACCATTTTCGTAGGCAGCACTCAGCATATTTGGCATGGTCGGTGGACCACTTCTGGGCTTGTTTACTTTGGGCATTTTGGTTCCCTTCGCCAACTCAATTGTAAGTACAAAGAATGAATATGTATAAAGCTTGCTTTCTCAAATACAGTAACAGCTGTACCATTTTTTTTTCCTCACTTGTAAAGATGTAGTTCCTATGATATCTGTCATTAGTGACTTGTCTCAATGACTTAAATTACTCATATCGACTTGGCTGGGGTGTACAATGAAGTACTATGCACTGGGACCCTGCATGTATGCAGCTAAATAGAAACTGTCGGAACAATATAGTGCTATTTCAAATATTCACAATATAGCTAAAGGGCAACATTTCTTGTGCATTTATCTTTGTGCCCTTCTTGAAAATTAATCATTAGCATTTAAAGAAGGAGATTGCCAGCCTCATATTTGAGAGATTTAAGGGCAATAGAACTGAGGATACCTGTGAATATCCAGAATACAGCAAAGAGTAGCAATGAGAACTCACCAATTTGGCTAGAAAGTTTCTGCTCTTCATATTTAAAGCTATATCTCCAACAACATGGTTCTAGCCCTAAAGGGGTGATGATAGTTGGGAATAGTATCCAAAAGAGGGCATATCTCTGTTCTTCTACAAAGATATATCTGTATTTCAAAGAACTAAATTTTGTTTGGAATAAATGAAATTGAAATTATTTCTCTGAAAGTCAGAAGAAAGTCCATTGGTTCAGGCCTGCTATAAGATGAAGTTTAGGAAAAACTGCTAACGTATATGGTTTTTTCAGACAAATGTAGAATAACCATAGAGCTATGACTTTACATATAGGATTCCATTTTCCTCATAATGCATTAAGAATTAGTAAGGCAAATACTAATATGGGCTTTATGTCATTATTATTACTAATAAGGGTAAAAAGGATCTAATATATGGTGGTGGAAAGAGAACTGACTCTGGGTGGTGAACACACAGCGTGATTTATAGATGATGTAATACAGAACTGTACACCTGAAACTATGTCACTTTACTAACAATTGTCACCCCAATAAACATTAAAAAATAATAATTCTCAATGAAGTATCATACAAAAAGCTAGTTTGGTAGAAATTGATTATAATGAGAGAGTAGTTTGTGCCTACCTCAGAATGTTAAAGCTTTGATTTGACTCTTTGTATTATGAAATGCATAGTGATTTGTTGAGTGCATGAAAAATTTTAAAAAGACTGACTTTTGGTTTTTGACATTTATTTCCACCATGAGTTGCCTCCAGAACAACTGTAGATGACTAGGTCCAACATGCACTTTTTCAGGGAAGTAAGATTACTATTTTTATAAAAGGGGAAGTACCTCTTTTTACTATATCCACATTTTTCACTAGGGGAATATCTACCCTTACCTTGGAGTGGACTTCCTGCTTTTCTCACTCTCTCCTTCCCTCTCTCCCTCCTTCTTTCTCTCCTTCCATCCTTTCCTTCCTTTGCTTTTTATCCTCCCTCTTTTCTTCCTTCCTTCCCTGCCTCGCATTCAATCATTCATTCGTTCAGTGAATATTCACGGGCCTAGAACTATCCTGGGAGTAGAGCGCACTGAACATTTCTGCCCTCGTGGGTTTTGTAATTTTATGTACCCTTGACCAAGTCATGTACAGTGCTAAGGCTAAGCAAATCTGGCCTGTCAACAGCTGGTCACCCTACTATTCCAACCTCATAATGTTCAAAAGTATTTGTCGTGTGCTTACAATATGCCCAGCGCGATGCTAAGTGCTGGGGCCTCAAAATTAAGGAAACCTAATTCTGCTTTCAGGGGCTCACAGCTTAAGGAAAGAGCTCACAGTCTTTGTTCCCAATATAAATCCTCTGATCTGTTCAGTAGCCTTCTCATTCTTCCACCAACACGCTGTTTGTTTGTTTGTTTGTTTGTTTCTACCCCATGATTTTGCTTATGTTTCCCCCTTACTGCAGATATTGTCCCCCTCCTCTCTATGTGGAGCCCAAGGGACAAGCTCCGCTATCGCTATCTGATCATTATTCTTAGAGAAAGGGGGGAAATTCCACCACAGAGGAAGGGGCTTCACAGCTCCTTTTTTGTGTTTTGCTTTGCTTTTGTCCTCATCATTTGGAATTAGAGCTTATATCATTCAAGGGCTGGCAGAGCACCTGAATCACTGGTAAAAAGCACAAGCAGGGGACCCAAGTAAGTCTTCCACAGATTGGGAAGCCAAATATCTTCAGAGAGGATGTCTCCATTTATCTTTGGAAATATTTGGTTTGGTTGTATGCATTGTTGCCGTCACTTGTGAAAACTGCTTGCTATTTTCGCCCTAATTACTCTGCAGCACAGTTACAGTCATGTATGTTGTTAAGTATAGGAATAAACTCTGTGTGTGCTTTCTTCTTCGTAGTCTGTTGCTCATATGACATGCCATCTGTTCACAGATTAAATACAAATAGAGGGAACAATTGGTCTGGAGTCAACTACAGGAGCATTGTAGTTATTTGGGTGTGAAGAGATGACGAGGCCAGAACAGAGGGCTGGCCATCAAACAGAGTAGAAGGGATGGAAGTATGAGACATGTGAAAAGAAAGATGGGCAGGAATTGGTGATTGGCTAGATAGGGATATGAAAAAGGGGATGGGATTACAGAGTCCCCATGGCTCTGGGCTGAGGGAGCAGGGGTCCATGCTGCCCTTGACAAGAGGCAGGGTCTTTCGAAGGGCAATAGTTTTAGGAGGGAAGCTGATAAATTTGGCTTAGACCATGTTGATTTTGACCTTCTAATGTTAATTTCCATCTCAAAGCAAGCTGTGTTATTTTCCTTTTAAAAACACTCTTGTTTTGCAGGGAGCACTTACTGGTGTGCTGGCTGGATTTGTCATTTCTTTCTGGGTTGGAATTGGAGCTCAAATTTATCCTCTGCTTCCTGAGAGAAGTATGCCACTAAGCCTTGAAACTTACGGCTGTAATACCACACACAATGGGACAGATTGGATGTCAACCACAGAAGTGCCGTTTTCTACCAGTGCTTTTCAAGGACACAGTGCTGAAAGGTATTAAGCTTTATGATGTCATATTTAAAAATATGTGTACGACAGGTAGAGAACCCTAGTTAATTTTTGTCTTACCTGCAGCCCTGTGATTTTACCTAATTCTGAAATGAGCAAAGTCCATGTGGCTTTCTGGCTATAATATTTGGTTTAGAAATAGCAAAAAATGGCATATTTTCTTAACTTCAATAGAAACTTCTGCCTCACCTACAGATCCAGAGAAGACTTCAATGGTAACAACAATAACAAAATTCCATTATGGGTAAATGCTACCAAACACCAGTTCTAGTCGAATGAAAACTTGTCTTTGTCAACTCAAAAACTTTTATTAGGTTGGTGCAAAAGTAATTGCGGTTTTTGCAATTATTTTTAACCTTTTAAACCGCAATTATTTTTGTACCAACCTAACAAAATGAAAAGCTCAGTTATAAAAGAAACATTGCTTGCATAGCCTTACTAACTAAAAGCTGCAATTATCTAAATATGTTGGAAATTGCTATTTGTTTAATTTTAAAGATTCCAAATCTTTAGAGAACAAGCAATGAGTTGTACCTGTGATCTTTCTGCTAGAGTTTTCAGTATGCAGTAGTACACTTTGGAGCTTTTCAATACTGATGTCTGATTTCATGAAATGATATAGACCTGTTGGTAGATGAGTGTTTAATTGTATAGTGGATGTAAGAGCAAGGCTTTCTTTAGTGGGTATAAGTTTGAACAACTCTAGTTTGAACTGTGTGGGTCCACTCATATATGGATTTTTTTCAATGAATATGTACAGTACTGTAAATATAGTTTCTTTTCCTTTGATTTTCTTAATAACATCTTCTTTTCGCTAGTTTACTTTATTGTAAGATACAGTATATAATATATGTAACATACGAAATATGTGTTCATCAATTGTTTATGTTATTGTTAAGGCCTCGGGTCAACAGTAGGCTATTAGTAGTTAAGTTTTGGGGGAATCAAAAGTTACATGCAGATTTTCTACTGTGCGGGGGGTGGGGTTGGCGCCCCATCCCCCATGTTGTTCGAGAGTCAACTGTATAAATGTCGGGCCTTAAAGCATAAACGCCATAGTTATGTCCAAGGAATGCAAAATAAGGCCACTGTCCCCAAAGTATTGCCCCGGTTCCAGCTTGCCTAGAATGAAACCATTAGAGAATCATTCCCTTTGGGTCAAGACATAGTACCTCCCTCTTAAAATGGACACACTCCTGAGAGAAGAAATGTGACAATTATTATTAGTGGTTCATGTCCTGCAGGGATTTCAACTATGAGAATGCTTGCTGGTGGGGATTCAAGGCTGGTAAACGCTGTATGGGGAGAGAGAAAAGTCGTTCCAGACCCTGGAGCATATTTGGGGGAGGTTTGACTAGGTGCGCTGCTATGGGGAGAGGGGTAAGGAAATGCAGGGAGCAGTCTGGACAAGCATGAAAGCACTAACACGAATGTCAGGAAGTCATTAGGGAGAGTCAGAAGGGGAGAAAAGATTAATGGAAGAGCAAATGGGCAGAATTCAGGATGTGCTTGTTTCACAGTTTTACTCAGCATTTGTCCTGATTGTGTAAATGTCTCTTTTAATTTAAGAATCTAAGACAAAATTGTTATTTGGATTCCTGAAACAAATAGATTAGCTGAGGTTTACCGTGTGCCTGGTACCATAATAATCACTTTTATATGTTAGCTTATTTATAAAATAGCTAATAAACAAGAGCTTTTGAGCATGAACTCCGTACTCAGTCCTGGGCTGGCTGTTTATACAATACTCATGGAAAGTCTTCCCCTCCCATTCTCTGTGGTTCCTGCCTTACAGGAAATTATAATTTAGCTGGAGAGAATGTGTCAATATACACAAAACAATTAACTCAATAAACACGATAAGTATAATAACTAGCACATGGTAAATAGCTAATAAATACTTGATACATAATTGTTAATAGAATGAATATAAACAAAGATGGAGTGCAGGTTAGCACGAGAGACGTAGTACTACTTGAAGAATGCAGAGTTTGGCTAGAGAGAGAAGGTCTGGAAAATCATTCCTGGTCACAGAAAATGACCAGGAGGAAAGTTAGACAAGAAAATAAACAATTTTTTGTGATAAGTGGTATTCATAGGCCATCCTGGGAGCCAGGAGGAGGAAGAGCCTAATTATTCCTGGGTGGAGTCAAGGAAACCTTCTTAGAGGAGTATTACATGAGCAGGAGTTCATCAGGTGATCAAGGTTGGGCAGAGGGACAAAAGGAAGGAGGAATGTAGATTGCGAAATGGAAAAGCAACGTATGCAAAGGCATGAAGGCCCAAAGCCAGATGGCACCGTAGGAAACCATATGTAATTCAATGTCGTAGTTCAGTATCGCTAGTGTACAAGAGGAGGGAACAACACAGCTGAAGATGAAGTAAGATACCCTTTGGTTGCCTAGCTTCTGGGTGTCAGTGACCCAGATTGAGTTTTTATTTTTTAAGTTCCCAGTACTTGTGCACTGTGCTTTGGTCAGCTGGTGTTTACTTCTCTCTAGGACGCTTTGGTAAGAACTTTTCTTATTCCGATCTCAGGTAAATGTCCCTTCTTCACACAGGCTTTCCCTGACTCCATATTAGAGTGTAGTTCCTTCTTTCCACCCTGTTAATGCCACACTACCTTGCTTTATTTTCCGTATAGCACTTTCCATCAGTGGAAATTATTATATTTATTAGTTTACTTGTTTATTGTATTTCTCTCCCCATTAGAATGTAAACTTTATGAGGGCAGGAGTCTTATCTACCTTGTTTATGGTAGACTTTCCAATGACAAGAACCATGCATGGCACATAAAGCAGACTTGAAGGAATACACATGGACATTTAGTATTATAGTATATGGTCAAGGTTAAGACCTTGACCTGATCCAATAAGAAAAAATTAGGATAGCAGATTATGCCATTTAAAACATTATTAAGTATTGTATTTTGACACTGCCATGAGGATTATTGACACATACTCTTAGTTGCTAGTAGCATTACATGAAATCTTATGGTTCTGCTTCTGCTCTCTCTTAGGACTCCACTGATGGATAACTGGTATTCTATTTCCTATCTATACTTCAGCGCTCTTGGAACCTTGGTAACATTATTCGTGGGAATGCTTATCAGTCTACCAACAGGTAACTATAAACACTACTATTGCTGTATTTACCTCTATGAGGTCTAACAATTAAGGTCTCAAACTTATTGCAACAATGTGCCTAACCTTTTTCGCTACCAGAGGGTCCAATCATTATGAATGTGTACCACCTGGACAAACAGTTAACCAAGATTACTATTTGGAAGTGCTGAAAAGGCTGCGTGAAAAAGTTACATGACCTGAACTTTTTGCCAACAATTCATGCTCTTGCGTCATGACACTGCACCAGCTCTTCTAGCTTACCATGTTGCTGTTGAGAATGGGAATGCATGCTACCTGTTGACCTTCGCACGTGACCCATTTCACAGTGGCTGCTTTGTCCTAGGCCCTCATTGGGGTCCTATGAATCTGAAGGCCCAGGTCCTTCAGTTTGAGGGCATTTTCCTGCATTATTTCTTTTGTGATTTCCTGCCATTTTCTAATTTTCTCTTTCTGGAAACTCCTATTAGTCAAATGTTTGAGTTTTTAGACCGTTCTAATTTTCTTATCTTTTCTCTCCAATTTTCCATCTTTGTGTCTTTTAGGTCTACTACATGGGATACTTTTTCAATTACTTTTCCAATAATTCTCAAAGGAGCACTCTGAGCCCATCTTGAGAATAGTCTATAAGGGAAGGAGGGCAGGTAGAAGGCTATTGCAGGAATCCAGGTGAGCGGTCCCAGTGGCTCAGATCAGGGTAGTAGTGTGGAGTTTGTGAAAAGTGTTGGGCTCTCTAATTTTGTACATTCCCTCCCACGTGGACATCCGTAGGAACCAAACTAGGAGAAGGCATTTCCACTGTCCTCTTTCTCAGATGGGTAATAACTAGTTAGAAGTCTTACACTTTGTCCAAGTATGTGTGATATCTTGGTGTGCCTTATGCTACAAAGCTATCAGCACTGTGACACTTTAAGGAATCCAGCTATCAATCATTGTGTTTTGGCACCTGGACAGCACTGTCTTTCAAACTTCTGACACTTGTATTTATAATTAATGAATTATGTTAATAATTACTGGTGATAATATAATTATATCCATCATTATATTAATTATATTTATTATACATTTATAATAAAGTCTGTAGCTATTTGTTACCTCTCAGTTGTTTTAAACTATTCTCTTTCTTTTCAAAAAGGATAGTGCTTTTTCTCATAAATAAAATGACCAGCATAGTAGGTTTATTCTCTTATCTATTGTGATATATTTTAAGGAAGATTTTAAACTTTTCTCACCAGTAACCCAATTGTTCAGATCTGGAATACTCCTAACCAATCTTCTTGTACTATTTGACCGTTGGTCCTTATTCACCCATTTTTTGTTTTTCTTTAAGAATGGGCTATTAGAGTACTCCTTTTTTTCCCCCTTAAATGCTTTGATTCTGATAACCATATACAACCATATATTGTGTTTTAAAAAGTAATGCTTTTTCTAGGTGAGCAGGCATGCAGTGATAAAAAACACTTCAATTTTATGAATTTCATAAATGACTTACTCCCACTCCACAGCAGCAGTGAGCACATTGGAAAAAAATCTGGAAATGTAAAATCCTGGCACTCCTTGGGAAATATATTTTAAAATCTACCATAGGATACTAAGAATCTAAGAATTCAGGCCAGACAGACTTGGTGGGCATTTCAGCTTTACTTAACCATGTACTGTGCACCATGCGTGTAGCTCTTCATCAGAAAAGTAGGGTAAATAATTCCCTAAGTAGACTGTGAGCTAGTTAGACTGTGAGTGCAGTGACTGTTTTATTCATCTCTTCCTCTAGAACACCTAGTAGGGTCTCTAGCACATGTAGGCATTCAACAATGTTGAGTCAATTAATTTACAGTTGATCCTATCTCTAGGACAGCATAGGCTCCCATAATTAAGTCTAGTATTTTTTACTAAACTTGTGGTTCTCAAACATTAGAGGACATAATAATCAGTTTGGAAATTTGGTAAAATTCAAGATTCAGTGGCCCCACCCCCAAGGTTCTAACTGGGTTAATCCAGGTTGGAGTCCAGGGACCTGCTAGTACATCTCCTAGGTGATTTGGGTAGAGGTAGTTTGAGAACCACACGGTTTTGAAAGCATCCTCTTTGATCCACAAATAAAACACCAAACCAAAGAATATTTTTTATAAAGCAAAACATTAGGTAAGAGGAATTGGATCAAACACCAATCACCATATTGATTTTCATTTAAATAATTTATTCAACAATTCATAATTTCTTGCATTTCTTCTCGCACATCTACATTCATGGCCACCAAATTGGGGAAAGGCAACTCTACCATCTGAAACAGAGGCATATGGTTTGATGTTTTATTGGTAGATCATGAAGAATGCTTTTGAACCAGTTTTCCTACCAGCATTGGGCCAGATGACACTAGTTGGTTTGCATTTATTTTTAAACACTGAACTCAGGTTTATCATAGTGAGAGCCTTGTAGAATGTGAGACTGAATGAAGGAAGGGAAATAGTGGGCTAAGTCTCCAGCACTATTTAGAAGATTCACATTCTCTTTGAGTTTTATGAGCACATAGAGTTGAATGTGTACAAGTTAAATGCCTGTATGATGGACTGTCCCTGGGTGGTTCTAGTTCTCTTTTTAACAATGTAAATAATTTATATGTTTTTCAGGAGGAAGAAAACAAAACATAGACCACAGATTTCTATTGACCAAAGAGGATGTTTTATCCAATTTTGACATTTTTAAGAAAGTAAGTTAGCTTTCTTTTTCCTCAAATTAGTAAGACTGCTTTTATCACCTAGATAGACTACTAGTTGGTCTTCAGACTTTTGAACTCTGATGGACGAGGAAGGTATTCGCCCTGTTTGATGATCTATTTTTGTTGTACATCTCTCCCTCCATAGACTACAAAGCTGATTTAGTGAAAGAAAAGCAGTAGTAACAATTATTTAGAAGTGCCTGAATGAATATATATTTTTTTGTAATCACCATGTTAACATTTTCTTTTAGAAGAAACACGTTTTAAGCTATAAGTCCCATCCGATAGAAGACGGTGGAACTGATAATCCTGCTTTCAACCACATTGAATTGAACTTCACAGATCAAAGTGGCAAGATCGATGGGACTCATTTGTGAAGCAGCTGTGATGCTAGATGATCTTACACAGTGTGCCAGTTTTATATGTTTTCTAAGACAATTGGATCAGGTTTAGATTTTTTTTGTTCTATCGTAAGTGTTTTGGGGGGTACTTTCGGGGGATACATTTTTGTTAAAGCCCTGACTTTCAAAGTCCTGATTTTTTTCACTTAACTGCACTCATTAATCAGTGCTACTCTGGAGTTAAGTATTTCCACATCAACATTTACTTCTGGTTTTTTACCATAAAGTTGTAGATGTGAAAGCTATGGAACTTATGACTGCATATGTGTTGAAAAGCTAATACGTACACGCATACTTGATGGTCAAAAGCATATTCTTAAATTCAGGCATTCTTAAAAATATTTTCCATGCCTTTGGTGCTAGCATGTAAATTTTGGGGTTTGTCAAAATCATAATGAATGTTAAATAGAGCTTTTCTCAGTACTACTACATACTCTAGTCTTAAGGAGCAATGAGGTGACAGGTCTGTTTTATGTATATCTTTGTTTCTCATCGACCCCTATCAGCCCAGGGCACATATTAGCCTTGGAACCAATTCTGGCTCAGGAGGGTGATAATCAAGAACTATCCTGTTTGGGACAGAGCATAGGCCCAATGATCAAGTTCTTGGTTCTGTGTGTCTATTCTTGTGCCTTTTGCTTGGTATCTAGAGTTCCTGGCCACTGGCTGCTTGTATTACTTTTCTCAGACTCTCGTTCTTATCTGCATTCCTTGTTTCTGACCCATCAACTTTGATTTTATTGTGCACGTTACCTTTGCTTACCTTTCTAATTTCCTGTTTATTGTCTTGGGCTTGCATATATATATCTTAAGACACCCCATTTGAATCATGCTAACCAATATCCTGGTTCACTAAGCCCCAGCCTATGAATTATAAACACCCATGAGCCTGATACTGACTAAATTACTTTCAACATGGGTACTCATGGATTTGATGATCCAAGAATGTTTACATGATTAGAGTTAGATGATGACATTGAATGCTATTAAGTTAAATTTTTGAATGTCAACTACTTTGCAATTAATTAAATTTAATGGTATATATACTTAGAAATCTTGAATTCTATATTCATCTAGTTAGAGATCTAAATTACATAGGCTAACACTACTATTTTTCTTTAATATATTGGAAATATTAAATATATGCTTTGTTTCATGTTTTAAAATTTCAAGTAGCAGTCTCAAAGTTTATTTTTTTTTTTTAATTTTTATTTTGCTATGTTTCTAGCTAAGAGTTTGGTAAAGCTTTTAACAATAACTTTTTTTCCTACAGTACCCACATTAGATGTTTAGGATTTTTTTTAGCTTTATAATGTTTTAAAATAGTAATTTCAGAAAATTTAGGTACATTAAAATATTTTATTTTACTTATTTTCTGATATTTAGGTAAGCATGCTCTGTATATTTAGAGGTTGCCAATTGAAAACATTAAGCAATAAAAAATAGGGAGTAGCATTTATCTAAAGCAAAGAGATACATATGATATTTAAATTAACAATGTATTCATAGATTTCATATATGTATAGATGTTATTTTTTAATTAATATATTTATAAGCATACATCAAACTTTGTAAAGCTATAATTTTTTAATGAATAGGAAAATACAGTCTTATTTGTTTTATGTGAGTGTGATTTGAACTATTGTTATTTATTTAATAATTCTAAATGCACAAGTGTGTAGAATTCTTCAATTTTGAAAATCAAAATCAGGTTATTTAAATAATTTTTTTCTCTTATCTTACTGTGAAGAGGTTTTGCAATGTATTGTTAATGAGAGATATAGTACTTCCATTCTTGTCCATTTTCTTTTAACAAAGTATACCTTTGTGATAGTAGGAACTATTTATATTTTACTTTATATACGAGTGCCACATAGAATGCATAAGAAATCCAAGTGATGTTATTAATTATTAAAAATTACTTACTTTATCTAAATCTTTGGGTAAAATCAAATAGAGGTAAAATGTTACTATATTATCATGTAAATTAAATAATCTAATGTTCTTAATTATTTTCAATCACAACAATCCTAACAGGAGGGAAAAGTTGTTCGATTTTTATTTTGCCACTGACAAATTGTATCACCTTGATTTTATCCTTAATCTCCTCTAATGATGGAACATAACACTAAACACTACCTACCTCACAGAAATAATGTGAGTGTAGAAGATCAGATAGCACTTTATTAACTCAAATAGTGTTACTTAAAATTTCAAATAGTGTTACTCAAAATTTGAGACAAAGGTCATTTGCTAGCTTAAAAAAAAAAAAAGATGAGCTGTTAATAATTTGCAATGTAATTATGTGGAGATAGTTCCTTCTCTAAAAAAAAAAAAAATATGTGCCATTAAAATATATTTAGGAATCAACAGGTTTATTCTAATAGAGAGAATGTAAACTTTAAAGAAAGCTATAGAACAATCATATTCACTCCATAAAGAATGAAATTTTTATATATAGGATATAAAATCCTATAGGATACAGTATAAATATATATTCACCTATTTGGTTGTTTTTGCAATCATTTTTTCTCTAGCCCAATGGTTCTCAGTGGGGCACTTTTGCACCTCAGGGGATATTTAGAAATATCTAGATACATTGTTTGTTGTTACAGCTGGTGAGGAGGTGCTACTGGCACCTAGTGGATAGAATTCAGGGATGCTGCTAAACATCCTAGATGCACAGAGCAGCCCTCTCCTCCACAACAAAAAATGATTCTGAGTTTGAAAACCTAGTGGGTAAGGTTGCAATCTAGATTTTCCTGAAGTCACACACCCTGATTATGTTCCTTTAGGGAAATTGCCATGACTCTTCTATCTGATCTTTCTCATCCATAGGTGAGGAGTAAATATCAGTAACATACAAAATGTTATGATGTAGAATAATGACCATATATTTTCATAGCATTTTGAAAATATTAAGGACTACAGAATTGGGAGTCATTATGAAAACAACTCTTAAGAGAATTTTGTTTCCCAACATGATTTCCAACATTTACACATGTTAGAATGAAGGAAATATTAAGTATATGTATATGAAGATTTCCTAATATTGTTTTATTTACAAATACCCCTGAAAGTATAGTTTATTGTTAACAACTGAGTGCCTGTCTATGATGTAGATATACAGGACTGGATGGAGTTGAGATGGGGGAAGTGATTCTCTGTGTTGATTCTTGTAGGAAATTCTGAGTTTTTCCAATAACAATTGTTGATACAGAGTCAGCTGAGTGCATGACCATTTAGTTACTAAAAGTTCACAGTAAAATTTAGTCACAGTAAAATTTACTTTTACACTTACGTTGTTTGCCCATTGTTTATGAAAAAATTTTAGTGACTTAAACATTAAAATGGAAAACATGGTTGCATTTCTGATTTTTCAACTGGTTGATTAAACTCTCTATAACTGTCTTTGCAGTTGTCTGTTCTTGGGGGATAATGTCAAATTGAATATAATTAATTCTATCAGCTTTTACAAAAGGTTCTTTCCACTTTACCACAAAAAAACCCTCTTCCTACACACTACATATAGATTATACAATTGTAAGCAAATAAACATGCAAATTTTTGTCACTGAAGAATGTATTGTATTTTAAGTAATTAAGTAACTATATTTGAAAATGGAAACTAATATCTTTAATACTGGCAATTTCATAGTCATTATCATTTTGAATATACCCCTGCTCCCATTTTCTCTATTCTGTAACTCTTTAACTCCTGTTAGATAAGTGTTGCAACTTATTGTCCTGTCCTCCATGTCTCCTAATCTGGTTCATGACGTCCATCTTGTTATATGTGATGTATCCTGGACAATTACAGAGAAAAGTCACTTGAAATCTAAATAGAAGTAAAGTATAATGTAATTTTTAAGTAGAGAAATATAAAGAGATAGATAAAGCCTCCTATGCACACATTTAAGACAGCATAAGAAACATCATGTTTCAGTAAATAAGACATAAAAAGTACAGTGCAGTTTAAAATAGTGCCAGTTGAGATAGACAGAGAGAAAAAAGGAGCTAGGTGAAAGAGGTGGAGAGACAAGAGATAGGAGACAGATAAATACATAGATTTCTCTCCAGCTGATGCTGTGCACAGCATTTTTATATAATGCTGTGCTGGGTGGAATCCAATACACCCAGGCAAAGAAAAGTATTCAAAAAATGGTAGGACAGGAGATCCAAGATGGCAGAGTAGATAAACACTGTGCCTCAGTTCTTCTGTGAACACATTAAAATTACAACTAAATTATACAACAATCAACCTGGATAACCATCTGAAGTCTAGCCAAACAGGAATCTTATAACTAAAAATATAAAGAAGCCACATTGAGACTGGTAGGAAGGGTGGAGACGCCAAACAGGCCCCAAACCTCCCTCTGGAGGTTGAGAATCAGGAGGTATATCTCATCCACGGAGGTTCCCCCTGGAGGAACAAGGGACCCTGGGCTCCCACACCAGGCTCCCCAGTCCTGAGTACTGAAAAAGGAGTCCCCACAACATCTGGCAATGAAAAACAGTGGGGATTCCTACCATTGGGTGGGATGGAAGGCAGCAAGAAGCACAGACATCCTCTTAAAACGGCCCATGCACCGGGTTACTCAGTTCCAGGCACTCACCTTGAGCTCCAGTGGAGGAACGGTGACTCTGGGGGGCTTTGGAGACGTACTGGGGGCAGACTGAGGTGTGTGGCTGCAGGTGGAGGGCTGGACGACAGTCAGCATTTTCCCAGTGAGAGGTACTTCTCCCATGCAGCTGGCAGGCAGGCGCCATCTTTCCTATGTTGAGCCCGCCCCCACAGGCCAAATCTGAACCTGATTGGCCTGGTAAGCTCCACTGCTCCACCCTGCTGACTCAGCTGGGACCCCACCCCACCCAACTCACGCACAACTGGAGGCACTTTCTCCATGAGCAGCCAGCAAGATTATCATTTAAAATGGAAGGACAGATAAAGAGCTTCCCAGACAAGAAAAAGCTAAAGGAGTTCATCACCACCAAACCAGTATTGCAAGGAATGTTAGAGGGACTTCTTTATAAGACAAAAAAACAAAACAAAAACAAAAACAAAATTATGACTAATAAAATGGCAAGAGCTACATATCTAGCAACAATTACTTTCAATGTAAATGGATTAAACACTCTAATGAAAATACATAGGAAGGTTGAGTGGATAAGAAAACAAAACGTTTACATATGCTGCCAACAAGAGACTCACTTCAGATTGAATGACACACACAAACAGAAAGTAAAAAGATGGAAAAAGATATTTCATGGAAAAAAAAAAATCTGGAGTATCAATACTTATACCAGACAAAATAGACTTTAAAACAAAGGCTATGATAAGAGACAATGAAGGATCCAGTAATCCCACTTCAGGGTATTTATCTGAAGAAACTCAAAACGTTACTTCAAGGGGACCTGTGCATCCATATGTTTGTTGCATATTGTTTACAGTGGTCAGGATGTGGAGGCAGCCTAGGTGTCTGGTGATGGAAGAATGGATAAAGAGGAAGTAATACTGTATATACAATGGAATATTGCTCAGCCATGGAAGGGAATGGGTTCTTGCCATCTGCAGCAACATGAATGGACCTGGAAAGTGTTGTACTGAGTGGAGACTACATCAGACAAAGACAGATGCAATGTGATTTCGCTTATATGTGGAATCTAAGAAAAACATTAACAAACAAAACAGAAACAAACTCATAGATACAGAAAACATTTTGATACTTGCCAGATGGGAGAAGGGTTGGGGGTATGGGTGAAAGAAGAGGAAGGGATTAAGAAGTACAAATTGGTGGTTACAAAATAGTCATGCAGATGTAAAGTAAAGCATAGGGAATATAGTCAATAATATGGTAATAACTACATATAGTTCCAGGTGGGTACTAGACTAGTTAGGGGGATCACTTCTTAAATTATATAAATGCCTAACCACTATGCTGTACACCTGAAATTAATATAAAATAGTATTGAATATCAACTGTAATTGATACATTTAAAAGGAGGGGGGAGAGGAAGGGGAATAAGAGGTCCAAATTTCCAGGTATAAAACAAGTAAGTCATGAGGGTGTAATATACAGCATGGGGAATATAGTCAATAGCGTTGTGATAGCATAGTATGGTGTCAGGTGGTTGCTGGGCTTATCATGGTGATTGCTTCTTTAGGTATAGAAATGTTGAATAACTGTGGTGTACACCTGAAACTAATGTAATATTGTATGTTAGCTATATCTTTAAAAAAAGTCTTTAGAAAAAGGACAAGAAGGTAAAAGAAATTAGCACTGTTCAATGACAGCCTTGTACAGATTTCTTTGACTTCATTATATTCATATCATCTCTTCACTTTCTCAGCGCAGTGGGAAAAGTATCAGATGAGGACCTGTGGCTCAGAGAAAAGTGATATGAAGGCCAAGGTTGCAAGAAATTGTAGAGGGGCTCTTATAGTGGGCTGGATACTAGACAAACCCCGACACCAGTGTTTATCCAACTGTATCCTGTTTCAAGCAATGTTCCATGACAAAAATAAATGCTATTATTTACAATAGCCAAGATATGGAAGCAACCTAAGTGCCCATTGATAAGACAACAGGATAAAGAAGATGTGGTACATATATACAATGGAATATTGCTCAGACATAAAAAAAGAATGAAATCTTGCCATTTGTGACACCATGGATGGATGGACCTAGAGGGTATTACGCTAAGTGAAATAAGTCAGACCGAGAAAGACAAATGCCATGTGATTTCACTTATATGTGGAATCTAAAAAAGTAAAATGAACAAACAAAACAGAAACAAACTTACAGA
Organism: Rhinolophus sinicus; assembly: GCF_057876585.1. NCBI lineage: Eukaryota > Metazoa > Chordata > Mammalia > Chiroptera > Rhinolophidae > Rhinolophus > Rhinolophus sinicus. The sequence goes on from NC_142501.1 coordinate 19,804,232, forward strand.
CACAGAGAACAAACTGATGGTTACCAGATAGGAGCAGGGTTGAGGGGTGGGTTAAAAAGGTGAAGAGTTTAATGAGTACAAATTGGCAGTTACGTAATAGTCAAGGGGATGTAAAGTACAGCATAGGGAATATTGTCAGTAATATTGTAATAACTATGTATGATGTCAGATGATTACTAGATTTATTGGGGTGATCACTTCGTAATCAGGTATATAATGTCTAATCATTGTGTTGTACACCTGAAACCAATATAACGTATGTCAACTGTAATTTAAAAAATTAAAAAAATTTTTTTGAAAAGAAAAAAAATTGTAGGAGTCAAGAAATACCTTGTTTCACATGCTGTTGGAAAGGCAAGGGGCTGACTCAAGGAGGCTGTCTATAGGGGCAGTAATCTAGCAGAGAAGAGGTATGTGAGGAGCTTCAGGGGAAAGTATAGTGGCGAGATGATTCATAAAATTTAAGCAATTACCTTCGCCCTCCCTGCTCCTTTGACTCCATTGACGCCTTGGCTCTTTTTCACATTCAAATAATCAGGTCTTTGATGTTTATAACTCATTAAAAGGATGCTTCAGCCAATACCAGAGAAAAGAGGGTTTTCTTGGCATTTGAGTGTCAAATAGGTTAATAAGGATAAAAATATCTTGGAAGGTGAGAGCTAGGTTCTCAGACCCCCTAGAGTAGAAATGGATTCCCAATGTTGGGAGGTTTCGAGGGAAGCGATAAGAGTTAACAGATCTGCGGGTCTTTGAGGAAGGGTCTCTGTATCCTCCTCCATGTGCTGGGTCCTGGGATGGCCACAGGAAATCACCATAGATTTGTGAGATTTGAAAATCAAACCCGTGCCCCATTTCCTGACTGAGCTTCGAGCCCCAAGACCCCACTAAATACAGAGCTGAGTGATATGTCTGGGCAGGCCTATGGCCTTGGGGTGTTAGAGAGACTTTTCCATGAGCACAGAAGCACAAATTGTTGAATGAGGTGTCCAGGCAAATAGGAATTTAGCCTCACAGTTTCCTACAACCTAGTAGAGTAGAAGAACAGCATGAAGGTCAGGAGGGAAGGTATGGGACTCAGACTACGTTTAGACTGACAACCAAAGATCGTATGGTTTCTGAGCACAGCGTGAACATTATAATCTTGGACAATTTGAAAAAATGTAGGCTGGTGGGGGAGTGGTGATGGGAGGAAGAAATATTCTCTTCTTACAGCAGTAGCCAATCCTTAGCTAAAAATTTATTTCAACCTCTTAATGCTTTTCAGGATCTCTTTCTTAAACATAGACATCCGTGTTCACTGCCGTATTCTTAGACAGAGTCCGGCCCAATAAATGTTTGTTGAATGAATGAATCCATACAATTCCTACCTCTTAGAGTTTTCATCTACCTCTCTGCTTGTATGTTGGTTTTTAAACAAGTGTCACAGGTTTTATTCTCTGGGAAGCAGAGTGTGAGATGGAGTTTGATGTTTATTAAGGAGTGCCTTTGGGATCAACACCTGTGGAAGAAAGATGACAGAAGCAGGTTTTGCCCGAGGTGGAGATTGAGCTGTAATGCAGATCCAAGGACAGTCCCTCACGGAGACTCTGAAGTGAGAGGAGCCCTTCAGCGTTATCCCAAGTTGGGCCAAGATAGCCAGGCTTTCATATTGCTGCCTCAATTAGTCCCTGATGGCTGTCACAGGAAGGGGAATGGTTTTGGACCAGGCGATCCTCTTAGATGAGGCACTCGAGAGGGGATGGAGACAAAGGGGGATCTCAGCCGGGTGCTACAGTGTCCACTTCATTTCAGGGAATGTAAAACACTTGTCCAAGGTCACACACCTTGGATGGATATGAACTTGGTTTTGTCTGACTCCAGAGCCCATAATCTTAATATTTTTGTTCTACTGTACCTGTTGATGTAAGCTCACTCCTAAGTTGGTGAGAGTGGGAGATGGAGTTAGGAGGACTTATTCTCAGGTTTCTGGGCTAATACAAAGTGCAGGTCAAGGTGAACGACCTTTGTGTGGCACTGACCCAATCCTTTACGAAATGCCCAGTGCTGTGTTCAGCTAGGAACCTGCAGTGATGGTGCTTTGTATTGCACATTATGATTAACTGATGACTGCTACAGTTTGAAATTGCTACCCACCTACCTTTCCACCAGGATAATTGTCTCTAAACTATTATACAGTCAGATAAAAATGATTAAGTTCAGCTTGAAATGGAGAGTATATTAAAGTAATTCAAATTATGGCACATACTGACTAGATCAGTTTTCAGAGTGTTCCCCAACATATAGTGTCAACACCACCTGGGTACTTGTAGTGATTGAAATTCTCAGGCCCACCTGAGACCTTCTGAATCAGAAATGGTGGTGGTCAGGTCCAGGGGATTTTAATGCATGCTAGAGGTAGTTTGAGAACTACTGGACTAGGTGATAATGGTAATTACTAGGAAAAACTGAGTTGGGATTAGCAAATAAACTATATAAAATGATTTCTTTAAACATGGTCTGAACATGTACCCTATTTGTTCACAGTATTTGCTTTGCGTGTTGGACCTCAGCCCTTCCAAATGACCACAGCTTCCTAATTAGTGAGATCTGAATTCGTGAAAGTTTAAAATTACATCCTTGGGGACTAACGTCTAGGTAAGCAACTGTGCATAGGCTCCCACTAATAACAGCTTTAGTCCTTACCTCTCCCTACCAGGGTGTTAATGGGATCCAAACTGAGTACATCAAGTATATAAAATCACTCATGTAATGGGGACAGGGTTGAGCAAGACCTCCTTCATTTTTTGTTGAAAATATTATTAAAAAGTGGCATCTAAATCTGACAGTTATTTGGTAATCTGGGGAAATTACTGTGTCCCTGTTGGAAAAAAACAATAGCTGGCAGTTAAATCTGAGGGAGTTTAAGTTCTTCTCTAGAGCAGAAGATAGCGTAAAGAGCCAAGTGCAAGACTTTGGCGGTTAGTTCTATACCAGTCAACTTCGTTTGGGTTTTTGGACGTGTCTGCTGGTAATGTCCTTGGGCCAGTGGGGCTTGCTATCAGGGTCCAGTTTTGGGGCGAGCCCACTGCCCACACTCTGGGGTTGAAAAGAGGTGCCACTGACTGAGAATATTGGGAGGGACAAGTCTGCTGCCTTGGTTCCATGCCCAAGCAAGAATATAGGATGGGGCCCCACAGTTGCCTGGGTGCTCTGGTCAGGCTTACTACATGGTCAGCACTGGGTACTATACTCAGCAGTGAGGCTATGAAGTAGCTTTCCTGCCCTGGGAGGGCAGCAGGACGGGCCCCAGGGCCTATGTGGCTCATGTTTTGGGGACCCAAATTAGGAAAGACTGCACTGAATTCCTGGGCTAGATGGGGCCACTGGTTTAGCTCTGCAGCTGAGGAAAGCATGAACTGTGCTCTGTTCCACTGTAAGCAGGACTGTTGCAGGGCTGTGCAGCTGTCAGTGTGCTCTGGTTAGGTTCCCAGGTCAGGCACGTTGAGGAGTATTCAGCAATGAGTGGAGCTACACATTAGTTTTCCTGCCTAGGTGGAAGGGGAGAATTGGCTCCACACCTGGCAAGGCTCTGAGTCTGTGGTCTTGACTCAAGCCAATCCATGTCCCATGTTCCTTGACCAAACAGCCATTGGCTTTGCTCTGCAGTGAATCAACTGTGCCAGCTGTACTCATTGCATGCATGTTGCTGGGCTACACAGCTTCCAGTTGTTCCGGCTGTGACCAGTCTCCAGGGCTGGAAAGGATCTTCCTTGGAGGACCCAAATCAGGCAGACCTGCACCCCGCCAAGTTCCCTGCAGATGAGCAAAGCTATTGGTTGGGACTGCTACTTGGGTACTGCAGGTAGGCTCTCAGTCCACAAAGATGTGAGAGCTGGTGGTAGCAAACCCTTGCCCCCTTCTCCATCACAATCCGATTCCCAGGGGTCAAGTCGTGCCGATTCTCCGATCATCCTCGTGGGGTGAGACTGCAGAGGGGCTCCCCATCGTGACCCACAATGCTGGGGGAGCTAGATGTCCACACCGGGCTCTCTTTTACCCCTGAAGAAACTGTAGGCTCAAGGAAGTCCTCTTGGCAAGGTGCTATGCCAACCTGGGCAAGGGGCAATGTGGTCGGCATATAGCCGCTCCTCTCACCCTTCCAATGAGGTCTGGTTTGGTCTCTGGTACAGGGGGTGTTTCAGCCTCACCCCCGTGTTCTAGGATTCTGTCAGTGGTGTCTTGTTTTCTTCTTGTGAGGGAGAGCAAAGTTAGGAATGACCTATGTCACCACCTTGGTGTCATTATTCCCAATACTTGAATTCTTAAAAAGTCCCTCAGAAATTCCCCTCTACAGCTTTCTTTGCCTTTCTCCCCCAACAAACCTAAAAACATCAAGATATTCACCACATTCCCTGCACCAAAAACAGGGAAGGTGAATAAGTGCATTCCCTGTGCCACTAAAAAGAAATGAAGGAAGAGTGGGTACATTGGAGGGAAGAAAGTGGAAGGGAGAGAGGAAGGAAAGAAATGATTTGTATACTATAAACTTATCAGGAATTGTGATTGCCAGAGACACTTGGAATAGCAAAGGCAGAATTCCACAGACAGAAAAAATTTCTGGCCATGGAGTTGGCTTAGGTTCAGTTTATGTTCAGAGCAGGTAGAAAGTGGCACTTGATAAACGTTCACTTCTTTATCCTGACCGGTGCCTTGAGTGGTCCTCTACTAGTTCTGAATGTTCATGGCCCATTTCAAACCCAAGGTCTCCCTGCCCACCACTCTCTTTGCCCCAAGGAGTAGGAGAGCAGCTATGGATGTGTCAAATCCAGGATTTACCGGGTCCTGACGCTGAGAGTGGAGCTTCGGGCACAGCAAGCAGAAGTAACAATGCTGACTCAGTGGAGCAGCATTGTATCTTTTTTGTCTTTTTGTAACTTTTCTTTGTACTTCCTCTCTTGAGACCTTCCTTGGAAATTCCTCCTCCTGGGACTGGTGTGAAATATTTCAGACTTATTGGCCAATGATTGAGAAGAAAACTCTGTTAATGGCCTCTTGTCTTTGTTGCAGTAAAGTGTATCTCCCTAGTTTAGGCTCTGCTAGGGTTAGTATTTCACTTCCAGGAACGTCAGGTCAGAAGGAGTGCTAGTAAGATGAAACTAAAGAATGGCTGAAGTTCTAGCCGGCCCAAAGCCACTGTGACTGTTGCCATCTGAGGGACGGAAATCAATCAGCTCAGGTGAGCCCACAGCCAAAATGAGACAGTGTTTGATGGATGTGGTAATGGGAGACCTCTCCTCTCCCAGCTGGCCTAGGAAAGGTGAAAACATGGTTCAAGGGCAGGTTCTACAATGTCTGGAAGAAGAGTAATTATAACAGGCATTGCTTAGAAACATCATTTCCCCCCAGACAGACAGCCCCTTTCCTCGGATTAGCAAAGTGTACTGGTAGGCAGGATAAGCAAAAGCATTGTAAGTATGATTGGTTATATTTCATATTTCCTCAACAAAGTGTGTCAATAGCATTTCCCAAGCTCTTTGGAATGATTCCTAATTAGTCGGCTTGGTACCCTAAGAAAGTAGATGGAAAAGATGGGTTAGGAAGAAAAATGTTTCTCTGCAGGGTAAAGTGACTTCTGAGGGGTGTTTGGGAGTGATAGATCTTTCTTTAAAGACCCCACTCTGCTATGGTTCCTCTTATCCTATGAGAAGAAAATACAACAGAATTTCAGAAGACCCAGCTGCAAATATTCCATGTGCATAAATTTATTTTAAATTTTATTGCATCACATTATACAAGCATTAAACATGGCTTCATGTTGATGACTATTTAAATGTGAAAATTCATCATTCATGTCAGTACCTTTTGGCTATTTACAAGTAAGGAATTTTTATGTACTTTATATATCTCTGTATTTGTATGTACATATGTAAGAATACATGACTATACATATGTACACACAGAAATACATCTATGGCCATACACATAGCTATAGATATGTCATATATAATAATTTCCTCAGAAAGATCTGAAATTGAAAAAAAAAGAAAGAAAGGTTGTAAACAGGGTCTTGTTTGTGTTGTTTGGTGACATGGAATTAGGACCATCTGATGACATTCTAGGAATGTGTGTCCCGGTGTCCGAATACCCTTTTTATTAGCCCAGTGTCTGTAAAATTCACATGGGACAGAATGCAAAAAAGGTAGCAAACAGGCTGAAAAACAGGCCCGGTATACAAGTTCCCCTTGGTTTTAAAAACTCGAGATTGTAACTGCCCGTGATGTGCATGCTTGCTTGGTCAAGAATGGTCTATGGATAGATAGCAATTGTGTGCTGGACTGCAACGTGATTTCTCAGGCAGTCGTGTCAGGGTGCCGTCTCCCCTGCTGCTGCAATGTCTGCAACATGCACTGCGGTTGCATTTTAGTCATTCACTTGAATGTGCTTCTGCACAGCCAGGAGAAGTAAACAGAACTCCCATCCTTGGCCTGGAAATGAACTATTACCTGGAAAGAGAAAAGGCATTAAAATCCTATGACACGATGGCTTAAGGACACAATTGTGCAATGGTGTGTACTTACCATGAAACAAAGGCATTCATAGAATTTGTAACCCCAAACGGAGTCACATATGGTCTACATATTATTGTGCCTACTTTACAGGTGAACAGACTGAGTCAGAGAGGCAGTCTGAAGCAAGGGGCCATCCTGCCAATTGTTAGGGGAATAGAAACAGATAGGCAAACATTGCTTTTCATCAAAAATGAGAAATGGCCCCATTACAGAGAAAGCAGCCCATAACGATGAGGCTAAGAAGAAACTCCCAATTGTTACTGGTCCTACAGCCCAGCAGCCCAGAGGTGTGGATAATGCCACAGCTGCCCTTGGTCTCCGGCCACTGGAGCTCCCAGGACCAATTCTCTTCACTAATGTCTGCCTCCTACCCAACCAAAGCTGTCTGGATAGTCAGCTTTCTCCTCCGAAGGCTGACCAGAGCCAGAGAAGAGGTGATCAGAATGGGGCCAAGGGCCAGGGGCTTGGAACAAATTACAGGATCCCAGAAGGTTAAAGCACGACAGGCTTTTAAAGTCTTCTTCACTCCCTTACTTTTGCAAACGTGGCCATAGAATCCACATGAATGTTCAACCCCAGGTCATATAGACAGAGAATGGAAAAGCTAGGTTTAGAATTGGGTGGACTACAACACAATGCTTAGCAACAATAGAAATCCCATATAGTATTCCATAGCATTTCATCGTCTCGTAAATGCAGTGCCTATTTGAGCTGAGTATTAGTTCTTAATAAGCGGGCTCAGAAAAATTAAGTAATTTTCCCAAAGTCACATAACCAAATGGCAGATCTAGGGAAGAGCAAAATTACTAAGTAGCAAAACATTTCTCGCCTTTAGGGAAAACAAAGTCTACTCTGGAATTGAGGGTATGGCCAGTGTTCAAACTCTATCTACCACTGTGATCGCTGTGAGCCTGGGGTCTAGGTGATTCCCAAGTCCACCCTCATATCCAACTTATAATAACCTCCTGGACTCTTATCACAGACCTGGCTTTTAGAGGCTGAATTGGAGAAAATGTTTTCAAAGTTAGTCTTCAAACAAGCAGAAAGAGAGAAAGGAAGGGATAGGAAGGCAAAAGAAATGCTACACATTATTAGATTCACAGAGTGTTAAACTGAGAGCTCATCTAATCATTCTGTCACCGAGGGAACTGAGGCCCAGAGAAGGTAAATGACTTATCCAAAGACACACAGCTAGTAATTGACTTGCCAGACAGAAGGTTTCCGAACTTTTAGATAAGACATGTGAGAACATGATGGAACTTCCTTACAATGTTTTTAGCCTCTCTCCAGCCAAACTTTATTATTGAATGTGCATTTAATGGGTGCCATTGTGTTAACTAGTTTGGAGAATAAAATTGCCATCCATGGAGTCTTTTCTAAAGATGCTTACAACTGTGCGGGGAAAGCCTGGTAACTATTTGAAAATTATAAATTAGCAATACAGATCAATATATATCACTACATGCACGGATGCAATCACCAGAGACTTTTCAAGGACTAAAGTCTGAGTGGGCTGATGAGTCTGGGGAAAACTTCTTAGAGGGTATGGCATGACTGGATCAGCCTGGGAGGAAACAATAAATAGACGATGGAGGGAGGGCCATCTTAGATAAGATGAACAGGTGACTGTAACCAGAAAAATGGGACATGTTGCCCTGGGGATATTATTAAAGTGAATAGCCAGGCTGGGGAAGAAGGAAGAGGAATGTTGATTGCAGGTAACACTAGGCCCACTCAGGAACGCTTGACGCCCGGCCAGAGCCTGGCAAGGAGGCAAAGAATTGCTGCAGGAGGGTGTGTGATGGGAAGATCAAGTTAAATTTGCGATTAAAGTAGGAAACAGGCTGGTTTTGGAAGCTACTCAGGAGTAATTTTGATTCCTATCCATAGAACAATAGCAAGCTTTGGCTTAAGGCACCCTCTCCCACGTGGAGAGGTTTCAGACCAGGAGCACACCTCTCACCTACCTGGTCATGGCCACTCGTTGTGGTGAGCTTTTCCATTTTTCTTCCTCTCCTTCCGTTCCTTCTGCAGACGCTCTAGCTCTGCTTCATACATCATCTCCTGAATCAAGTACTTTTCTCTTCTCATTCGATCTCTTAGATCTTTTGGGAGGTCTGGGATCAGATACGAAATGAGGTGCTTTATACAAAACACGAGGTGCTAAAAACACAGAGAATACAACAGAGTCAGGTCTATTGTCCATCCTTAGCTGTTAAGAACTCTGGGTATTGGTTCAAGAACTCCTCTTACTCCAGCAACACGGACTGTCTGGAGTGTCTGGAAAGTGGGATGAGGCCAGGGGAGGTGTGTGTAAGGAAGGATCTCAAGGATAGATGAAAACTGAATTTGGTCTGATGGTACCACATAGGAAATGAGAAGAGGGGTCATAAAAGGAAGCGGAGAAGGAATGGTTGAAGAACGCAAAGGACACCCAGAAGAACGCATACTGTAGAATCAGAAAACCCAGGTTTGAATCCCAGCTCGGTAGCTTTTACTACTTAAGAGCTGTTGGTCTACCTGAGGATAAGTCACCTGGGCCTCAATTTGCTCATCTATAAAATGGGTATTATTGTGAAAATTATAAGAAAATGTTTAAAGATGATTTGTAGATTGTTAAACGGTCTGCTACTCTGGATTGCAAGAATTATCAATGGGCCTAGGGAAGTGAATGTTCAGGAAGAAACTTTTTTTCTTTTTTTATGGGGGGCAAACTGCCACAAATTCTTTACCTGAAATACTAACAGCTGAAACTCTAGAATCACTGTCACTTCTGTTCATCTATATGATGGTGACTGATAAAGTACCAGAAGACAATTTAAAGTCCCTTACAATTCTAAAGTATTAAATAATGATTAATCATGTCCAAATGACACCATTAAGTATTCTTAACTTTATTGAAAACTTGGTATATTTGGTGACTCAGGGATAGCTTATGATCCTGCTAATTAAGAGGATTTTCTATATATTTCTAGTATTTTAAAAATAGCTTACAAACAATAAGTTGAAAAGGAAAGTTCTACTTGATAAGTCAAATAATAATGCAATCCTGTTTCTATTTTGTCTGAAAAACTTGAAGACAGTGATGGGTTAAAATTTCTTTAAAGAGGGACTGAGCCATTTGATAAGTTAACTGCCAGGGAAGAGCAGCTTAATATTGTTTTCTACTGGTTTTCCGGAGTGAAGGGGAAAAAAAAAAAGTGAAGGAATAGGAATAGTTTCAAAGAGGTTAGGAAGCTTCTGGAACAAGTCAAAAGTCAGCCTTGGCTTGCATTAATTTGGCTTTAATATATGTGACAGGAGGTACAATTTCTATGAGTATAGTTATAGACATGCGAACTATTTTTAGCAGCAATGTTCTTAAAGACTAAAAGATAATAGATAATATATTTTTATTGACACATACTTCATGCAATGACTAGGCAGATTATACTTTCTAAGTCTACTTTGAGTCTTAGATGATGAATACCTATTTGTGTGCTTGAGCGTAAGTAATGTCATGATGACTGATACACAAGGCTACCACCTGTAATACCCAGTTCGACCCTTTCCAAACTGCGGTCCTGGAACTCCTGCAGCAGTACTGTCTTGGGGGGCTTGTGAAAGCCAACTGCAGACATGATGCATGAGAATCTCTAATAGTTGGATGAAAAACCAGCAATTTTCCAAAAGTTTAAGAATCAATGCTCTAGAATATTAAATTTAGGACCAGTGATTCCCGA